>NC_060167.1:8402907-8524498 GCF_021292245.1 Micropterus dolomieu | reverse complement strand
CCCGCACACACACACACACACACACACACACACACACACACACACACACACACACACACACACACACACTTCCATTGGTATTCCACAAACACTGAAACAGCAGCAACAGTACTAGCTATAGAATACCATTATTATAACAGTAGTTGCCCTGATTTATTGATACTGTATATGGAGAAGGAGTATATGTGTGAAATCTAAAAAGTGTCTATTATGGATCTCAGACCAGGCATGACAGCTCTGTACCTGCCGGGGGAGCTTGGGGGGGGTGTGGCAGCAGAGTTTTAGCATATCCTCCAGCTCCTGAGGAGTGGAGGGTATCAGAGGAATCGACTCCTCCATCCGACTATTCTCCTCCTTCTGATTTTTCTCCAACTCCCTCAGCCGAATGATGAACTCAGACTCTGTGGGATAAACCAGGCCTGGAGGAGGAGGAGCAGACTCAGGTTTGAATCCTGGAGGGAAACACTGAAACACCATGTAGATCAGACATCTGCTGAGTTTACCTGCAGGGCATATCAAGGTGGCACTGGACAGGTGATCGGGGTAATGTGCAGCGTACACCCCTGCGACGTTCCCACCCATCGATGTCCCAACCAGATGGAACGGTCTTTTATCCAGACCGATACTCTGCACAAACTACACAAGCAAAGAGAGACAGACAGGTGTAATCTAATTTATCGTCTCCCAGGAGAACAGCAGTGTATCCATCCGCTCAGTGCCTCTGTGCAGTGTCTTCAACTGTAGCGTTGGTTGCCAGATCTGGTCGTAAGGAAATGTTTTGGTTGTAATCTCTGTACAGGCACAGGGGTAACAAACCTTCAGGAAGCTGAAGACATTGCACCACAACAAGAAACACTTCCAGCATATAACCCCTTAAACCACAAACTTTGGGTTTTACATATCTGGTTGTGTACCAATTAAAAAAACAAGATACTACAGCTTTAGAGTTGCTGGTAGGTGTATTTTTTTTAACTTTTGACAGAATCAGGCTAGCTGTTTCCCCCTGCTTTCAGTCTTCATGCTAAGCTAGGTTAACCACATCCTGAACCATTTTTCACACACAGACATGAGACTGAAATCCATCTAAACATCTCAATCTCAGGAAGAAACAATTTACCAGTAACTGAGGGGCGATGTCCACAGGGATAAGTCACTGAAATGTGGGGAAGCTTCCTCAGATTAATTAATGGTGGGCATCATTAGATGGCAATACAGAAAGCTGTAATGCATGTTGTGCGTGTTGTTTGTGTGGTTGTGAGAAGGATGCTGTGACCTATCTTGCTGTGCTTTCAGTTTTCTTTCTTGTTTTCTGTCTGTTACCTGTAGACCACCACATGAAAAGTATGTTTTGTAGTGTTATGGGGCAGGGGAAAAATAAAAACCTAAATGATAAACAAAGGTAGACGGACATCGCCAGAACAATTCACAAATGTGTTTTAATCTGAAACCTCTCTGTTTATTTTAGATTTCCAAGCAGCGTTATCAATAGGCGCAGACCAAAATGCCTCTGGATGCAATTGGACAGACCTACAACCGATCCGAGCAATTAAACGTGACGTAACGCTGAGCAACCGAAAAATGTCTACAGTGTGCGGAGACGAGGATGGGATGGTGTTGATATGCCTGTGAAGAGGAATTGCCATTTTTGCCATCAGAATCCAGAGGTCTAGTTCGTATAGTACTTACGCAGTAGTGGATTCAACAGAACGTTCCATATCAGCCATCTTGGTTGTCTACGTAAAAGCGCTCTTTTGTACAGCCATCCTCTCAAACCTGGTCATTATTAGATAAACAGTGGTGATTTACCCAACCAGGTCCAGGTCAACAGGAAATATGTCTGAACGGGAGAGGGGGCCAGACACATTTGCCAGAGCAAAGAAAACATGAGCTTTGTCTAGTTTGGACCTTGACCTCAGGTTACATTTTGATACCCCACCACACCACAGCGTGCCGTTATTCATGACATGCAAAGGTGACTGAGCGAGGAGTTCCAAAGACAGACTACATGATCAGGAATGTTAATAACTTTGGTGTTTGAGTTAAACTAGACAGGATAAGGTAAAAGATTTCTGACATGCCAGTTTTCCATCAGGCACTTATTATGTTAGTGTGCTGATGTCATGTAGTCTGATCCTGGCATTAAACATGTGGAGGGATTTCCATCTCCTGTAAATACAATAGGGTCCATCAATCTGTATTGCATTACAGCGTGTTGTATTAACACACACTCGCACAGACCTGGTGGATTCGGCCGACCTGGCCCTGAATGCTGTAGTCCTCGGCACCAGTGCGACTCGTGCCCTGGTGCCCCGGCATGTCCACACACACCACATGCTGGCTTCTGGGGAGATGCTGCACAAGAAAACAAACACACCCAACTGAAATGAAAGATGATCCACACTACTTACTAATTCTGAGCAGGATTTTAGTATATAGAGTGTTCACACTGGAAAACTATTCTCCCACAATGCAATTCACAGAGGAAATGGAGCTCAGCTGGGAAAAATTCAAATAAAATGTTGATGCTAGTCAAACAGATCCAGGAACTATTAAGAAAACAAAAAATAAGTATTTGATCAAAACAGAGACATTTTGCTATTTCTTAGCGAAGGTTAACTGGCAGAAACATCCCAAAGTTGCAGTTTGATTGCTTATTTGTGACAATTTGTATGTAGTACATGCTGTATAAATTTAGTAGGCCTATGCAGTGTGGATTTGTGACACCTTACATACATCCATTCTTCCCTCTGAGCTTCTTCCATCCCTCCTCCCTTTCTTCTGTCCATCATTCCTTAGATAATTTCTTCCATCCTTCATGCTTTCCTTTAATCCTTCTTTATTTCCCTCTATATTTTTACACTCACTTTCTTTTCCTCCTCCACTTGTTCCTTCCTAGCTCTCTTCTATTTCTGTTTTCTCCTCTTCACCCTTCCATCCAACCACCATTCTTCTTCTTAAAAAGGGTATTTGAGAAAGCCAGACACCATCATTCCTAACGGTGTGTGTGTGTGTGATACCTTGATGACAGGCAGCCACATGTCCTTGCTGGCGGAGAAGCCGTGCAGCAGCAGCAGTGATGGCGTGGTGCCTCCTGGCGTCCCCCGGCTGGCATAACAGAAGCGGTAACTTCCACTGTGAGAGTAGCGGACCACCAGCCCCAGCCTGAGACGCAAAAACCTGAGGATGATTATGAAAGGGTTACTAGAGCTATTTATGTGCATGTGTGCATTTTTATTATGTGTAATATTTTTTGCAATTGCATAATGTGTTTATTTAAATGTACAAAGTCTCGCTAGCATCCCATTGTATGCAGTGTTTATCACACCCCACAGTACATAAAAATAGATTTATAGTTGTGTGTTAAGATGTTACAGAGCCACGCACGTATGATGTGTTTCTCCTTAAATATGTAACTTCTGTCTGTCCTTCACATCAGGTGCAAGTTAAACTTACGTATTGAACAGAAACATTATTGATAATTGATCTATTCATAGAGCCCCAACAGATGCTGCATTGTCAACGGTAAGTGTACCTGAACATGACTGTGCACACAGATATCTTTGACTTTCGGTTAAATTCTGCTTCACATAAAGTTCTTCACTGTAGCTGTTTGTAATTTCACATCTTAAAATGTAATGATTGTCCTGATGGTATAGAGGACGGGTGGTCATTAAAATCTAAGGGTTCATCTTATGGAGAGCAGGAATGTTAGTAGAAATTCTCAAAATCTGGTCAATAGATGTTGAAACGTTGTATGTCAATCTGGACCAAAGCGTTAAATGGACTGATGGACCAAAGTTTCCATCTGTTTGGGCCAGAAAACATTCCCGTTTTTACTCACTCACTAACATTTGCTAATAAGTGCTAAACATAGTACAGCTGATACTGATGAGAATGTAATTATTTTTGAACCAATTTCATGGCAATACATTGAATAGTTGCCGAGATATTTCACTGGAAGAACAAAATGTGGAACTCATGCTGGAGCTAAAGAAAAAGTCAGAGGATCACCAACTTCATTAAGATTCATCCTTTGAGCATAGGGACAGTCTGAACAATATGTTGTACCAATTTAGTAGACAGAAATATTTCACAGGATAACTTTAACCTGCTTGTGTTGCTGGAGGAAAAATAAGAGGATCAACAAAGTTGGTAGGAATTTGCCTCTGCCCAAAATTCCATACTAATTCATCCAACAGCTTTTTTAGATGTTTGAGCATTGACCGAAGTAGTGGAACAAACGACCGACTGTCAGATCGACCAACATTTCCTTTCATAGAGCCATATGGATGAAAAACAAAATAAAACATGTTTCTCTGAGTACAGATATTGGGCAACAGTATTCATACAGTAAGTCATATCTGAAAAACTGCAGTATCTACATCGGGTAGGCTACTCAGCCTGTTTAACCTTTCTTGTGAGATTCTGTCCATGAGGACCACAAACCTCTTTTATACTTTTCTAAACATTTTCTGTATCATCTTAAGTTCTTTTTGTTACTCATTGTGTAAACAGCTTGCCTAATTTAAATTCTAGTCTAATTCATTTTAATGTAACTTGCTGCTGACAAAGACGCTATTACATGAAAGTGACTCAGCACTCTGTGTGTGTGAGAGAGAGCGAGAGAGAGTGGGTGAAACAGCAACAATAATCTACCAAGAGGACAACATGTATGGGTTTGTGTTCTATTTTATAATTTTTTTTTTACAGCTTAGACAAAGTCCAGCCGGCCAGGTCACTCTAACAGTCCTGCTCCTTCACAATGAAAGTGTATTTTGGAGACATTAACATTACAGTGGAACAACAGCCAGAAATATACAGCTGAGACACTACATTCCTATTAATATTTAAAGAATTTAAAACACAAATAAGTTTACAACAGCAAGATTATGTGATTGTGCGAACACAACTTGAAGTCCAGATAGATTACAACGAAATACCTATGGGTCATCTGTGTTACTCTGCTGCCAGCAGGTGTGGTGTATTGTGCTTAGTTTGTCCTGAGGGTGGCACTAGAAGAAAGGCCACATGGTCAAATTATATGTTATTTTAATTTTCTATATATGGACTGTTGAACAGAAAAACAGTCAATGCCTGTGCCAAAGCAATTTAAGGTTCCTTTTGGGAGTTAATAAAATATGAAATCCAATCTGTCGCCAAAGGGGAAATTACTAGCAAACTACAAAAAACAAACACGTCACCTTTGGAGCCTTAACACGTAAAAAACAGTACTTCATAATGCCTTATCAATATATATCAATGGATTATAATGAAAGTTAAATCCAGCTTTAGGAAAAAGTAACAAGTGACTGTTGCTTTACTGAAAAAAATCTACACATTTTTACAGTAGATTTATTAGTTAGTCTGGACTTAAGAACTGGTATTACCAGGATTTCTAAACTTCCAGTAAACTCTAAGGAACCAGTCTGTTGTTTTAATGTGAGTGTATTTGTGTTTTTACCAGTTGTAGGCCTTAAGGAGCGCTCCAGGCCAGAACAGGAAGGAGGTGATGAAAGCGAGGATGGGGACAACTAGAATACCTCCTGATAGCATTATCAGCTCCATCGCTGCACACTCCTTAAAAAACATAAACACACAAACAGACTTCGTCATTTGCTCTCAGCTCAGTTTCTAAATTGTGGATGCTGACCCAGTGCCGACTGACACCAGAGTACTGCAGTGCTAAGAGTCCAGTAAAGTTAGCTTTTCTGAGTCAGAGATCTTGCTGAACAGTGCAGTGTTTAAATTTAAAGGCAGGGTAGGCAAGATGCATCTGAAACACTTTGTTGAAATTGTCTTTATACACCAATACATATTAAAAAGTTAGGTGCTACCAGCTGTGCCGCGACAGGAGCTGCCCCCGTGCAGGAGGTGATATCTGCGTGGCTTTTCAACGATAGTGACAACTGAGGAACACCAAGGGGCTGAAAAATTTCACCGTGGTGGCTTTATTTTTGCTGGACAGGTAATCTGGCTTTCATCATTTTGATGGTAATTTGTTACTTTCATCGCTAGCAAATGTAGCTACCTACTTAGCATAGAGCTAACTGTTGCTACGAGTGCAGGCTGGTGTAGGAGCCAGAGTAGAGACAATGAATTATATCTAGCTGTAGGTGAGCTGGAAAAGAGCAGCGCGAGCTGTGTTTTCCAACGCTAATATTAGGTAAGACAATGCGTGTGTAGACTGCGCCGGTTTAGTTATTCACTATCTAGGTTTATTATACTATGTTTACACCTTGTATCTAATCTGTTTGTGTAATTATCTTGTGTCTGCAGGCGTTGTTTGACTGTATGTTACTCTTTTACAAATTATGTATCTGTGTGTTTGTAGTTAGGAGAGACATTTCAACGTTAGTGGTCATAAACAATGATGGCTAAAGGTCCCCAACTATCTGTGTTTCTGGTATATAAGCCATCTATAATATAGTTTTGACATTGTTCGTAGCTAAACCTACTGTGTGAAGACATTTTACTGTAATTGGTGCTGTTATGCCATTATTTATTTTACCAGAAGTAAAAAATCCTGTATGTTTTATTTCTACTGCGCCTTCAGGTCACCTGCAGTCTTCCAACACCCTGTGCTTCTCACCAGCACACTGATCGGACCATGCTGGCTGGCCTGGATTACAACCACCATGTCCACAGACCAGCCAGGAGAAAAGCTGATGACACAATTCAGTATGTTGCGTTATGAGTACTCTTGTGCATTTTACTCAATACATTTATAGGTGATGAGTCAAAAAATATTAAACAGTATGAGGAATACAGATAGATGGTGCTGATTTATTGTTACTGATTGCATTTTATGTGGAAATAGTTTACTAATTACTCTATAAGAGAACAATGTGAGGTGTTAGAAACTTTTCACTAAGCTGATCCTCCTTTTTGTATTATCAGGTACAGCAAGGTGGAGCTTGTACTCATTGAAGGTGGAGAAGGATTACAGTTACATCGCAGACCTCCAGAGTGCCGTGGTCCTCCTCCTCCTCCTCCGGTTGTCTACTACTGAGGAAATGCCTAGAAGCAGAACCAGGAGACCTGATGATCCCTGTCAACATGGGGTTCAGTCAGGTGTCCCTGCCCCAACTGTGTTGCTAGATGCATCAAAATATAAAACAAAAAGTAATATGGTTGGTTTTGAAATGTGGTAATCATGTCAGAGAGGTGACTGTGATATATTTAATCATCTCCACAGCAGTGATACGATGCTACGAGTAAAGTCTGAACTGTCTTTATAATCAGTCGATGCATCTGGACACACCTTGTCTCTTCCTGTATTTACTTATTTTTATTGATGTTTTAAAAATGATCTATTTGTGATATAGGTTGTAGTTTTAGTAGTATATAATAACAAAAACAAGTGTTATATCACTCTTTGTTGTCATTATTTCAGACATAAGACATAAACGTAGCTGCTTGATTGTTTATGCTGCAAGTGTAAAGAAAAGGCATTTATCATTTTCAATGTTTTATTTAAAAAAGAATGAAAATATTATCCAGAATAGGGAAAAATATCTTTGTATTTTCTCTACCCTCCTGGGCATAAAAAGAAAACAATGTACAGGTATTCATCCACACAGTGGAGGGAATTATTTGTGTAGCAGTTGGTGACATTACATCTTACACCCTGGTAGGATTAAATCTCTGTATTGTCCTGGTGGATCAGGATAACAGTTGCATATCTTCCAGAAACAGCAACTTTGTATCACGACTCTGTGACCAAGTGCTCCACATTGCCACACTACAAACTGTCTGTATGCTGTCTGACTGAACGATCTGTTACTCTGTCCTTTGTCTGAAAGGTCAGCCTTGTGTGGTGCATGGAAACACTGTAGTCTGGATGTTGTCCTCAGATTCTGGCCTGTAAAGGAATATGTAGTTGTTAGAACCCCAAATTGGAAAGATTGGTGTAATAGGAAAAAACATTCCTCAACATGATCAGATATTTTTATTGAACAGTGGTTTGTTGTTCTCTAACAGGACTTCTATGTCCACATTACACACCAGGTCAACGTACATAACACAGATGAGCCGATGGCTGAAGCAGAGCTGTAGTTAGTTGTTGTAATCAGTAAACAATACTAAAAAGTAATAACAATAGTGATGGTTTACATTTATAAAGCACTTTATTTTTGACAGTCAAAGGGCAGAGAAACTTTGAGACAAGTACACTGGGAGATAATTGACTAATATTAAAATATATATGTATAGATATACCTGTTCATATGCTGTTGTTGGGGCGTGAAGCTCGATGCAGGTCCTAGAAGATGTGCTCCTTGGCTTGCACCTTGTCCTCCCCGTCCTTCTTCGGACCCCGGCAGCCCTCCCTCCTCTGCTTCAAAAGTGATCGTCTGCCGAAAACTGATTGCCGTCTGCTGGAGCTGTATTGCCCGGTCTCTTCAGTCTCTTTCTGGCAAGTGAAATAGCCTACTGCATTTTTTGGGTTGTATTGGCCATTTAAAGGTATTTTAAGAGGTAAAAAAAGTACTAGGTGAACTATAATCTGTCAAAAATAACTCTTCTGAATGAAATCAACTAATTTCAGGGCAGAAATAACCTTTCAGTTAATAAGAAAAGGCTTCAATCATTTTCTGGCAAGTGAAATACTGCATTTTAAGAGTTGTATTGGCCATTTAAAGGTATTATAACAGGTAAAAAAAGAGTGGATTGGTTGGTAGGCCTACACAACAAGTAAAATAATGCAGAGTCATAAGGATAATTGCAAAATTGTCTTCATTTTATGTCTAAGTTGGCAGTAAGTCATGTTAATTAGGCTACAGCCCGTTTTCCAAATATAAACAAAAATATTACACATAGGCCTACCAAACATCAGTTTTCGGCAGACGATCACTTTTCGGCATGACACCTGTCTGTCACCTGGCCTGTCCCGGTTTGTGCTTGGCTCTGGGGTGCAGTCCTCATCAGAGACAATAATGCTGTCACCATGGAAGCTCCAACATGCAAAACAACGTACATGTTATGAGTCTAACACGAAATACACGTTCATGTATTGTAACTGATGGAAACGGGAAAATGTGTATCAGCCTGTTTTTAGCTTTGCCCAATGTTACCGCAGCTGTTAGCACAGCTACCTGTTGCTAACAGTTAGCTAGCCAACTCGTTACTGATTAAAACTCGGTCTTTTAAAAGTTATCCAATAATAAGATGCTAGCTTCATAGTGAGTACTAACAGTTAGTTGTTTATTTTCATAATGATAAAGTTAGATGTTTCTTACCCCTGATGTGAGCCGCTGCTCGTCACACTGTCCTCGTCCTCCTGCGGTGTCGGCAACGCGCGTTTTTTTTTCTTCACGTGTTTTGGGGGCGTGGCTTTGGAAGGAGCTCTCAAGGGAGGGGGTGGGAGTTTCTCTGTTGGAGACTTTCAAAATCCAGCATTTTCTGTCTGGTTTCTCAAACTTACCTACCCTGCCTTTACAGATGTGAGGGTTTATTAGGCAGGGAGGGTCTCAAAGCTGTTGTCAAGTTGCATTGTGGGACATGTAGGACCCAGTGGAAAAGTAGTACTGAACTACCCGTTTAGGTATACTTTACGGTTTGTCTACAGTACGTGATTCCCAACTTTTGTAAATTGGTTTATACAGTTTGCCTGTATTTAGAAATACAACAGGCATGAAGTGATAAAATGAAGTTTTGTAACATAATGGCTTGCTCTAACCATGCACACTTAACCCTGTCTTCATGAAAATCTTTGTTTTTTCATTTTTGTTATTATATTTCACTTTAGTTTGTTGTTTTACCAACAATTTTTATGGAGGTCAGTTTTTCTATGTGAACAATTGGTGTCGAATAATAACATAAACAGATGGATCAGATCATAAAAAAACATACAAATTCAGAGAAGTGGATCTTGAGGCTTGGGGTTAATGTTTTGCCAAGGTCAAGACTGAACTTTGATGCGTTTGTGTGTTATGTAAAAGAGAGTGACGGTGCAGAAAACGGAACTTCCCCTTTACCAGATCACCACTGGTTTCCTGCTAGTTTTAGAAGATAAACGTTTTATAGGCAAATAAAGGTAAGAGGTAGAGAGGATGTTTAAATCAACTTTGAGAAGCAGCAGAAATAAATATTAGGCTACATTTCATTTATGATTTTGAAAGTGTCCGTTTAACGTATTTGAGAACACATCGCATCTCACATCCCCTGTAGGCTATATAACCACTCAGCTATAATAACAGCGTCAGCTGCTTAAGTGAAGACATTTTCATTATAGCATGTTTAATAATGATCTATACAGGAGTGGCATCGTACCTGTCTGAGTCCTCTTCGATCTGTCACAGAAAGCTGTCCTCCATTCAGTCCGCTCCTCCTCCTCCTCTTTCACCCAAATTACACAACAGCTTTCATCTTCACTTAAAGGGAGAGTATCAGACTACAGTGTTGTGTTCAGGCACTGTCGGAAATCATGAATTCATGCGTAAAACCAGGTAAAACAAATGCACAGGGGCTCCACATGAGGGCGCCACCATCTTAGGTCTGTAGGCCTATTGTGTATCCACCATTTACATTTTACAGTGTTGATGCTCCAGCAGCTCAAGAGTTAGAGGCCAACACTCACACGTGCACAACCTGCACTATCTGATCCCACTTTCTCAATCTGGCATGACAAAGGTCTAAAAACCTGCAAAGATCTCTACAGGGATGGTACTTTTCGTAGCTTTGCAGATATGTCGATTGAATTTCAGCTTCCACTGTCCCATCTTTTTCGCTATTTCCAAATTAGACACTGCGCAAAATCCTTGTTTCCTACTTTTCCCTCCTCACCCCCAAGTCAACTATGGGATGCTTTTCTCTCTTCTGACCCTGTTCTAATCTGTACACAAAACAAGTATGGCTGCCATTTTGTTGATTTATTGAAACATACAAAATAATGTTTGAAACAATATTTTTCTTCTATTACTGTGGTTCTCATTGTACTGAAGTGTTTTTTCTCCAATACTGAAAAAAAAGAAATAAGAATTAGATGCCCTAAAAACATTTTTTCTCAATTAGCTTGTTACTCTGAGTGATGTGATCTTCTGCCAAAGTTGAAATAGATTTGATTAATTCAAGTGAGATTTTTCTGGATTTTTTGTTTTGACTGTGTTTTTCTTACCGGTTTTGAAGTGGGCGGGGAGCTTTTGACTGTTTTGTCCCCCCAAACTAAAACTTTAAAGCAGCTATAGTAATTATTTTTATAATATTAATGTATTGTGACATTGTGAAAACAATGTGAAAGAAGTCACTTGGCTTTATGGAATTTTATTGTGAGTTTCAGCTCATATTTGTCTGTCTGGCCCACAACTTTAATGTTTTAGTTCTCATTACATCATTTTCAGCAGCAGCAGTCTTCAGAGAGAAAACCCACTGTACACTATCTGTTCAGCAGCAAACAGCAGACAGAGAAGCTGGTGAATGTAGTGGAGTATTTAGTAGCTAAAGAGACAGATTTATCTCAAGTGTTGGTGAAGAACAAAACAGAGCTAAAAGTAAAGTAAATAATCGACTTACACTCATCAGGTAACACAAAAACCTCTCCAAAAGAATGATACTGTTGCTCCATAACTGCTGGATGTGTAAATAAGCAACCTTTTGCTAACATGTGCTTTATTAACTTAAAAGGTGATGATATGTCAGTATATAGTGGCCAAAATCAGTTAATGCATAATTTAATTGTTGCCTATTTAATCATAAATAATCAATGTTACGGGGAAATACTTCAGATATGAAACAAGGTTTTCTCAATATGTGGGTTAAAACTCTTTGATGGGTACAGGTATCTGAGCATTTGTCAGTTTCATACTTTTTGTGACTTTGCTTTTTATATTGTTATATTTGACCTGTATTGTGCAACAGTTGACGCTGTATTTTTATTTTGTTTTACTTTTCTTGTGTATGTAATTACGTGCATTTACCTCATTGGGGGGTCACAGAGGAAAAACACGTGTTTTAGCTCTGGTTTGGTCTCCACTGATTTCTGAGATGGATATTTGGCTCTTTTTAAGCCAGTTTAGCTAAAACACTTTGGATGTACAACTTTTATCATTTTAACCATGAAAAAAATTATGTACAATGGGCCTCAGCATCTTGGGATTATCCTTGGGTGGAATCAGAGGATGTGCTGAATTAGTCATACACATCCTCTGTAAACGCCCCCTGATCACGCTGGGTTCTATTAAAGGCCACAAAACTCTGCAAACCAATTAGATTTGTCTCAGTTTGGGACTAAAAATATCCTTTTCTGGTATTTCTTTCATGGTTCAGGAAGCGGCTGTCAGACGGTCAGCTGGGTGATGCAACTGCCCAGGAACGCTGAGAAACCGCAGGAATACTTCACATTCCTGCTGGGAGTAGGTCAGTGCACACACACACACACACACACACACACACACACAGATAAATCCTCGTTATGAAACTAATTCCTAGTTTTCCTGACTTAAAATCAGAGCTGTGCTTTAAAACGTTTTGCTTTTATTCATGATTCAGTGAAAGCTGATCTGAAACTGGATCACCTGATTTTTCTCAGAAACCTGCAGTTGTGACATTTAATGACCTTAATCTTTGGCCAAATATTTAATGATAATTTAGTTTCCTTAAGGTGTCTGAACTTTCTGCAACTAGTAAAATTAAAAACACTTTCTTTTGTCATTACAATGACATTAAAGGACTCATACGACGAGTTAGTTCTCTAAACAGTTAAAGCATATCTATATTTGTGCAGCTCCAACATTCACATTTTTATTCAGTCATACATTCAACACTTGTGCACACAAGAAATAGTATATTTAAAAAAAAAATCAAATGTAATTGCGAGACTGTAACTGTTGAAAATAAAAATAATTTTGCTGATTATGTTTGTTTTGTTCGATATATCGGCAAAACACCCTCACTGTAAAGTCGAAGTACACAATGATAATGGTGTGATGATTACTGAAGATATATTTAAAGACATTTCTCTCCAAAAAGTAAATAAAATAAACAACAGGAAGACTAATCAGAAGTAACTTTTATTCCAACCAATCAGCTGTCAAAACCAGTCAGCAGAAACATCTCTTTACTCTTTACTTTCTCTGACGAAAGCACTGATGCAAAAACAAATGCCAAAACATGACAAACAACCATAACCTGGAGTGGGATTATCATTAAACCCTGCAGGTGATTAAATCACCACGTTACAACCTTTCATGTATATAAAAAAACACCATCACTGCTGATTTAAACAGTAAAATATAACTTGGGCTGCCTTCACTTTTCACTGTAATTCAGTAATTAGTGTTGTCGGATGTATCCCACAATGCAATAGAAAAGCACTTCAAAGCACTAAATACCGTCTGTGCGTTCACTCACTTAGTGTCACTACTGTGTACTGACAGATAGTATTTAACTGGGAATTCCTTTTTGTGAATTGTGAATGATGAAAAGCATCAAACCTTTTAATTTAAAACATGTTTTTCATACTGACGAACTGCCAGTTTGTGCTCTTTAAAAAAAAACGTTGGCACATTATAACAAATCCTTCATTCACAGACTTTTAGAAATCTTCATCTTATCATCATGATTAATATCTCATCTTGTTGTGTTCATTTCAAACATGTATTATTTCAGTATTGACAGAGCTGTGGGCTAACCTAACATTTTCCCTTCACTTCCAGTTTTTGTGCTAAGCTAAAGGCTAAACGGACTCCTCCCTACGTTCACAGGGTGCTATGTCAAAGGTTTCAATGAGTTTAACATAGGCTGTAAGCTGTAGTTGGGTAATTTCAACATACTGACCCAGGGAATCATACCTTGAACCTTTGCTAAAAACACAACACCCTTTCAAATATCTCCTTAATGTGTCATATTAGGAGGATATTGAACTGGGAATATAGAGACGCTCCTGGCTAAACACATACTGGAGATACACAAAGATAGAAACTACTTTCACTATTCAATTTGATATTGCTATATTCTTCAGTATCATTTTGTCTGTCACAGATAACACTTGTATCAACAGTATTGTTGTCTATATGCTACATATTTGCCTAATCACGTCAAATATTACCCTGGTTTCTAAACAAAAGCATTTTGCTACAGTAAAAACAATTAATTCAAAAAGTAACTGAAGGATAAAAAAAAAAACAAATATTAGCTGATTTAATGTAACTTGATCCTACTGACTGATTTTATTTCTGTTTCTATTCTGTTCTGGCTAACTTATTTTTAGGGGTTTTAGCACATTGCAAAACTTTGCAGCCAGAAAACGTTTCCTTTTGGTTGACACATGGGAGTGTGTTTGTTAATTGTTAGCAAAATACAAAACTAATATAACGTAAAGCAAACATAAAGCATACAGCGGCAGAGACCCATATTCATGAAAGAGGTTACATGCAAAATGCATATGCAGTTTGACTGAAATGGGTTGAAAGGAGTTGAAATCTACTGTAGAGAAAACACAAAACAATCCAGCAGAGTCCTATTAATTACTAATTAGTTATCCTTTTCCAGCCTTCTATCTGTCCAGTTCTCTGAGGTTTTGTTAACAAGTATATCTGCACAGATTTTACACCTCATGTTAGAAATTAATTAATTTTCATACATATTTAGCTAAGTCTTCCAAGATAAGTTGATTTGTACTAAAAATATGTTGACATATTCTCACTACACTAGCACATCATTTCACTTGTTCTAATAATAAAATTAAAAACTCTTTTGGGTTTTTAATTACAATTTAATTCCATGATCCAGACTGTTGTTAAGTTATGTAAATTAGAATTTAAATTGAAGAGAGCTCCAAATACATTATACAGAATTGATGATAAAGAGAACATTCAAGTGACTCAGCACTTCCCAAAAATAGAGAAAGTCTTAGTTACGATGTGCAGGACAAAATAAATCCTGAGGAGAAAGTGAAAGTAAATCTGTCTCCGTGCTCAGGAAAACTGAGACAACTGAGTGTACTGCCTCTGCTGATAAGGACTGTGTGATGTGATTGAAAACACTTGGACCAACTAGTAAGTGGAACTTGAGTTGAAATGTTTTTGTCACATTTATTTGTCAGTGTCTTTGTCCATTTATTTTTTTTTTTAATGTATGTTTACTTATATATTTATTTCTCCTTTAACATGACTAATATGTCTTATTTATTCATTTGTTGCCTAAACTGTCAGGTACGGTCCTCCCGTGCTGTAAGTTGCTGTTTGTGTCTGAACCATCTGGCTCCAGTCACTGTCAGGACTAAGTGCTAATAAATCAACTAAATGTATCTTTAAGTATTTTAAACACATTTGTATCAACTAAATATTTCCTTAAGTACTTGAAACACCAGTAGACTCAAGTGAACAAGTCTCTGAGTGCTTCAGTGTCAGATAGATGTCTTAAGTATTTTAAACATCAATATATCAGCTGGAACTTATTTCTTTGTAGGTCTTTTGAATACTAAATATCAACTAAACACTTAAAGCTCTACTTAATCTGTGTTATTTATCCGGTAATTATTTGTTTTCTTTCATATAAAACTAGCTAATTATCGGCCAATGTTAGATTTTTTTGTATATTTTTTTGTCTTGTCTGACATTTATTTTTCAATATTGCTTCACTGCCTCTTAGGCACCTTGTCATTCATGTTTTCGAGCAGTGCTAAAGCTTCTTAATACTGAACAAGATACCTTGTTGAATACTATATTGTGTGTGAGCGTCTCAGTGCTGACAGGGTGTGTCCAGGTTTTGCCCGCACTTCCAGCAACAGTAATGATGATGATGCCATGTCCGTCCATCTTTTGCCTTGTGAAAAGACTTGCAGAAGATCAACTAAGGAAGCAGAACAGGATGTGGGGCAAAGAGGAGGTAAGAGAAGAGATAATTAAATAAACAGTGAAAAACAATCACTTCACAGTCATTTAACTGATAATATTTGTAGGACTCAGGTATAATACAGTACGCTGTCGGTTAGCATTATGGCATGTAAACCCTATTTTCACTCTATACTAAGAGTCTAAACCTACGCTGTGAGGCTGAACTTAAGCACAGTGGAGCTTTGAGCTAAATGTTAACATGCTGATGTTTAGAAGCTATTATGGTTACCATGTACACCATGTTAGTTTAGCTTGTTAGCATGCTAATATTTGCTAATTAGCAGTAAACACTACATACAGCTGAGGCTGATGGGACTGTCATTAGTTTTACAGGTATTTAGTCATAAACTAAAGTGATTAGGATTCATCCTCTGGGGAACAATGTCTCTGCAAACACATCACTACCTCTGTGTGATATTAATCATGTCTGCAGAAAGTCTACTGTGACATCGTCTCACCTCATCACAGCCTGAGCATCGTGGCCAGACCGTCTGACAGTAGTGTCTTCCACAGAGCAGCTTCTGATTGGACCAGAAGTAGACCAGGTCCACCAATTCCTGGCCACACTCTGAGCATACGAAACAGGTGGGATGCCACAGGGCGCTATGGTAGCCTGCACGTTCAGCATAAACAGCTGGAACATCCCTTGCAACTTCCCCTTTACAACCAGTACACCGCTACGAGACAGAGAGATGACAGAATGGGAAAGTGAAGGAAGGTAGTGTGCAAAACTACTGGAACAAACTTCTCGTCTAAAATGGGTGGGCTCAGAAACATTACAGTGAGGCATTTTGGGGAAACTTTCAGAGTTACACAATCTGCTCACCCATGCAACATTTTGTGACCAAAAGCGGGAAAGTTTGGTGGCGTTGGTAATCTATTTGAGGTAACATGAAGTGGTTAAAATCCTTTAGGAGTGCAACTGAAAAACTCCACTTTATGAATACATAACAAATTTCGCTATTGGTTTTACTGCAACCAGATCAGTGCACTCACCCCACACCATCTGATCAGGTGGTAGTATTTCCTCTAAGAAGGAGCAAGCCTGCTGTCCTGTCCACACTTAAGTGGTCAGTAATTTGTTCAGGCCTATTAACAGTGATAATTTAGGTGTCTGGAATCCACGAAAGATGCAGTTGTAAATTCAACTAAACACTCCCAAAAGTGGGTATAAATTGGGCAGAGGGATTTAAGGTCTGTTTGGCAGTGCGACAGGACCGAGGGGGCAACCTACTATACTGTATAACTGGACTAGAATTACTGGGCTAGAAATGTGCTGAAGTTTCCTATCTGTCTGGTGCTTCGTGAAAGCAAAAGTGGCAAAAGTTTCTTGAGGTTGCAACCGAAATTGCCAGGATTTAAACTTCCAAGATGTCAGATGCCTTATTTACTTACATATTCAGTCACATTGCTGTCATTTGTTCCATTAGTGGAACCAGCAGCGGCGGTGGAGCTGCAATTGGTGGAGCTGTGGTTGTGATCCTTCTTGTCGATGTTGCTGCGGTCCTTGGCTTCCTTCGCTCTCCTCTGAATAGCTGCTTCCCTCAGAGCTCCACCCTCACCAGGTAAGGCCACCTCCCCGACTCCCAGCACCTCCTGTTTGTAGTGCTTCACAAACAGCAGCATGGAGGTGATCTGCAAGAGGACATAGGAGAAGTAAGAGTTCAGAGTAAACTTGTAATAAGAAAACATTGTTTAAGTAGACTTTTCCACCATGTGCAAGAAATTTTTAAGCAGTAAAAAACGTGTGAAAAAAGTGACATTGGTTTGCTAACATATAGCTGACGTAATTTTAGCTTGGTAACTAACAATTATTTGATTATTAGCAAAGCAGGTCTGTAATGTGGGGAATGAAGTGAAACAGATTTGTACCACATGAATACAATTTGTACATAATTAGTGAGCAAACAAGCTAGTTTTAGCATGTTGCCTTTGTTGTTGCCTGTACCTCCTCCTCATTGGCCAGGCTCTGACACTTCATAGGGTCTTGATCGTAGACAGGGAGCTGACAGAAGAGCTGCCTGCGTCGCTCCAATGCTCCGTCTGTCCCCGAGACAGGACGTTTTCTCTCCGGGATCAGCTCCATGTACTGCATGGCCTGAGAGGGATCAAGGGCATTTGAGTTCTGGTTACGTTTACAATAATTTAATATTAATTAAAATGTTTCATTGGTTTTGTTGAGATGTGAACCATCTAATTGAAATTCACTGACAAAACTGAGTGCTTCCATCAATCATTCACATTTATCAGGCTGCAGATTCACCACGATGGGAGGCTGTTTGGTCATTATGAGTCAGTTCTACGCCTGTCAACCTGCATCATCTACACGAAAGTAAAGTAGCAGTTCAGACCTGCAGGTGTACTGTAGACATGTTGATGTCACTGGCTTCAGACAGAATAATAAAACAGCTGCGGCAGTTTTAACACGTAATGCAATAGGTGGTGCAGGTTGTACTTAGCATTGGAACCAGATGAATCTGTGAGCTCACGCTTTATTTGCTCTGCCAAATGTGTCTGGCCTTCGTCCCATTTGGACAGATTTCCACTTGTCCTGGATCTGATCGGGCCAATTACAACAGTTTATCTAATATGGGGCGTTTGATACGATGACTGTACAGAGGAGCACAACCTCATTGGCCTTTGAGGCATTTTTGGAAAGAACCAATATGGCTGCTGCTGCTAATGTGGAACTGTTTCTGTTGAATCTGCTATACGCAAATGCAAGTTAGACTGACGATGTCAGGGTAGGTTGTACTGGAATTGCAGGTCAGAAACTGAGGAAACTAATCGACTATTTTACTTGATTTTTTTAGCTATAGGCTTGGTTTAAGGTGCTTTTTAGTTTTAGTCACTGGTGGCAGAAGTATTCAGAACTTATGCTTAAATAAAAGTAGTAATAAAACAATGTGCAGAAACATTATCAGCAGCATTTAAAAAGTTGCATTTATTAAGTGTTAGTTAAGTTGACTTTTGTAACCTGTTGTCATTTATACTACTATCTATACTACTAATGTCTACACCATGTCTTTTGTGTTCTCTATGAGAAATATACAGTAAGTCACAGGGAGAAATCAGAAAGATCAAGATCAAGAAAGACTGAAAAAAGCTACAAAAACCCAAACAGATTTAATTTGAAATAAATAAATTCTGTTCGGTCTGTTTATCATCTGCCTTTATATTTCCGTGATATTGCGGATCAATTGAAAAAACAAAGTCTTTCTTTTCATTTTGGCGCTTCGCTGGAATCTCTCACCATCACTTGAGCTTGTTGATCGCACTCTCTAAAATAAATACATCTGGAAACACTGGTCTCACATTGCAGTGTGGATGGGCTTTCTCAAAAACATACACAAGACACATGATTGCTTGGCCGGATGACATAATTCAGTTTAGAAGAGAAATCCGATGTCCTCATCACACTATCCAGCTGTTGTCAGTAACACATCTGTGTGTTGTCAGATGAGTAAGATAATGACTAACAGTCTAGAGCTGCATTAGCAGACTTAAAATGCAGCAGTGTTTATTTCACAGCAGAATAGTGAAGTCAGTTTTATTTATTTAGCCCAATATCACAAATCTGCCTAAAGGGGCTTTGCTGTCTGTACAGCATATAACACCCTCTATCCTTAGACGCTATGAAAGTGTTGGATGAAACAAACAACATGCTGAAGATTTTTGGAGACAGATCTGGACAGCAGTCCCACTGTTGGATCTGGATTTGTCTCTACAAGCTCAACCACAGAAATTCCCCCCGCAACTGCCCCACTGCGCTACAGTGCTCAATAATCACTGTCATCCTTATAATTATAGGCTGTGAAACCTGAAACATACTTGAGTCTGTTTTTAATGGAATCCAGACGGTCTAAACTGTTTGACACACAGAGAGGGCTGCAGAAACTAAACTAAATAAACTGAGTAAAGTGGTTAACATTTAGGATGTGTATAACATTTAGTCTTTCATGCTGATCATATAATCTATATTTGCAGTGATCATACTTTAGGCATGTACACTTTATAGTGGTAATAATGTGAGCCAAAACAACAAACTCACTTTGTTTGTGTTTGACCATAAGTTTTGCTTTGTACATGTAGGTATATAACAGTATTTGTGTGTAATGGGGATAAAACTAGTGGGACAAAAAGCCCATAAAGCACCCACTCCTCCTCCTTCAGAAAGTAACAACAAAATGTTTAAACACATATGTTATGTTTAGAATGGCAGGATGTGATGGTACAATGGCGTTCCTGTTGTCGATGGACAATATTGTTATGCTTTTTCAAATGCTTCCTTACATCTGATGCGTAGCTGTTTCTTAAAGTAACTGTGTAAGTAACACATATACAGGTTTGGGTTGTAATTTAAATATTTACCTGTATTTTTACTGACAAATCAAAGGTTTAGATCACATGCTTAAATTGTGGGTTTGATTAAAACCTGATTTTTTGTGTGATTGCTGTGTAAATTTTTGGTAAAGCTCTTTGTGACAGTCATCGTATCCTCAGATCTCAGCAACAAAGCTGGTGAGTAAAATGTGACTTTACAAGCTGACACAGACCAACACACTGCAGCTTCATACGAACAACCAACCTCCTGTACTTCACACTGATCCTCACCAGTGTCTGGTTGAGGCCGGCCGGCGCCCAGTCATATGTCGTGGTGTTGAAGGTCGGGTCCTTGCGTGACACCACCGGATTGGTCACGATCATACGGTTCC
This sequence comes from Micropterus dolomieu, assembly GCF_021292245.1. Classification (NCBI taxonomy): domain Eukaryota; kingdom Metazoa; phylum Chordata; class Actinopteri; order Centrarchiformes; family Centrarchidae; genus Micropterus; species Micropterus dolomieu. Next base: position 8,503,953 of record NC_060167.1, on the reverse strand, counting down.
TCTTGTATGTGCGAAGGCCACCGCCTCCTTTAACCTTCGCTGTCAAATGGGAGCAGGATGAGTCTGTGAGCAGGCGTCCCATGCGCTGGTCATCTTCGACGTCACTTCCTGGAGTGTGGTCGACTGTGCTGCAGCCGCAGGCAATACAGGCTTTCCTGCACAGCAGACAGGTCAAGAGGTCAATGGGAGAGCGATAAGACATCAAACAAATGTGTCACATGATCAGCCTGTAGAGAATTGTCTGTCTAATTGGGCTACTTTAATTTAATTGGGTGGGTAAAAATTATTTTGGGAAGTGTATGATCATTTCGGATACTTTTTGTACCATTTTGGGTGCTTCCCCCAACAAAATGTATGATATTAACAAGACTCACCTCAAAACCAAATGACATTTCAATTAATTACAACTACATTTAACTTGTTTTCTCTTCAGTGTTGTGTCAGCATAGAAACACAGAAATCTCCTAAACAATTTAACAGTAATTTGGGTTTTAATGGTATGGCCATTAGTTTAAATTATTTACATCTTTGTTTCTGAGTAATCGTGTTTTTTTCCGGTCCGTTTGATGGACGGCTCTACATTCTTCAATGCCCATGAGGCTCAGCTGTTGTTGCTATGAAGAAGAAGCCACACAGATGTGTAAATCAGAGCTGCTAAAATATACTCCCTTTTATACTCCCAACTCTATTAAACAATACACAGTTACAGCATCTACTTTATTGTGTATCACAGACCAAAGCAAACAACAGGGATTTTTATTCAACAATTTTATTCTACAATAAGAGTAGATGTGAAATGGCTATAGCTAAAACTATAGCTTGGGCTTTTTTGGACCCAATCGTGTGACCTCCCCCTCAGAGGTCAAAACTCTTGAAACACAACCAACTCCTTAGAATTTCTGCTGTAGCGACAAGGACATGCTCCCTTACTGGCTTGAAAACGAATGATAAAGATAACAACCTCTTTTTAAAGCAAGAACATAAACGAATTCAAAAGGTCCTTGCTCCAAGTTTATTTCTTCCATGTAGTTTGCAAGCTTGTTGATGTTTAACATCGTCGACTCACATCTCATCTTTGGTCAAAACCTTCGTCCAATTGGCTAAAATATGCAAAACCGCTAACATGTTCTTTTTAAGAGCAGATAATTATAGAGAGAGAGAGAGCAGCGGAGAAACCACAAGCATTTAGTTTCTTCTCTTCATTCCTTTCATAGCTTTTCTTATCGTTTAATTTTTCGGCAGAGAGAAATAATATATATTTTTTAAAACAGGGAAAGGTTGTACCTCCAAGAATGTGGCTGGAATCCAGAGCAGCTCTCCTCACATACGAGACACACCGCTGCACCTCCTGCACTCTGCTTTACAGACATCTGAGAGGAGAAAAAAATACAAACACAGTAATGTTCTATATTCAAATTATTTACATAACTCTGATCCTGTGAGGTACAGTCCTTTTTAGTTTCTACATTATAAGCCACCTAATAGTGAGAGCGTCAAAGTTCAGAGGTCACAAGAGCCGAACAAGAGCTAGTATAGAAAGAAAAAACAGATAAAAATGTAAAATACGACGGTATGTCAAAATTATGAAACACTAGGTTATTGTTAGGGAGATGAACATTTTTACTTTTTAAGTCTGGTGATATTCTCTATTTTTCTTACTGTGTAGTAAGTGTGTATATTCAGAGCCTAATATATTTTTATCCCTCTGTGCCATGGAGCAAAAACACAGCCGTGAGCCACACTGATGCACTGGGTAACATGTTCCTTCATCTCCATGAACACACAAACTGCAGTGCTGCAGTGCTCGTGTGTTAGTAAATTATCATGACTTTTAAAAAATTAAACACTATATTTACATTTCTAAATATGTCTTTGGTTGGATTCAATGGACTTGGGGCTGATATTGTAAGGAAATCAGAAAGTTAGTCCTGACTACCACATTGTTGATTTTGGTCTTTTCTTGGAATTTGATGACCATAAGAAAGTGTAGGATAACACCGGCCTTTTCCCCTCTTCAATAACTATTTGTTGAATGAAATGAAGTACAATCCTCTGAACAAAATGCCAGGGGGGGAGTAAACGAGATGTTCCAAGCTCGGAACTAGCTCAGCTGGCTAGCAGTAACTCGCCAGCTAAAGTAGTTCACCAACAAGTAATGCCTGTTTCTACAAGTTTCTAGAACCAAAGATTTTGCAAAGATGTGCAGATTAATTTAGATGTGCCATTTTCTGGCCTTGTTTCTTCACTGACACACACCTGAGGCTGTCTCTGTTCTTTATACCAATGTGGACTATGTGGAAAGATTGTACTTGCATTATAGAAGACATTTTAAAGGGAGTTTTTTAAACATAAAAGTTAGTAAAGCTGATTAAAACATGAACCAAACACTCATATTAAAAGTTCATGCTTGACTTTGATATAGCAGTTTTAAAAAATAATCTTAATTTAATGTCCACTAGCAGTCTTTCTCTGTATCTTTTAACTTCCTCTGCTGATGCAAGTGAAAGCTCTGGAAAAAGCCTGATAAGGTTTTATTGTAACAAAGCTGGTGTGTGGACCTCGAGTTGATGTTTTGAACTTTTCTCAGTGAGTGTTGGAGGAAGAGAAGGGCGTGAACACCACACACACACACACACACACACGCAGGGCGGATGATCTCATTGGTCCACCCAATTACATCATCTGATACAGTCTTATCTGTATACCCAACACTCAATTTTTCATCTCCTCCTCTTCAGCTATACAAACTATAAGTCTTCTCTATCTGTTTGAACTGTCCCCTCTGTTTCTCTTCCTTTCCTCACTGTGCCTCAGCTTTATTTTTATAATACAATGAACAAATAATAGTTGTTAGTTGTTGAACTTGAACAAACTTTCTTCAATTTTCTTTCACATCCTTTACTCAGTGTTCTCTAACAGCTTTATTTTTATAATACAATGAACAAATAATAGTTGTTAGTTGTTGAACTTGAACAAACATTATTAAAGTTTAAAAAAAATCTTAACTCAAGGTCTGCTTTTTTCCTGAGCTTTCACCCACATCCATCGGTCTTGATCAGCATGTCGAGTTTGCTTGAATGTCATCTCGTAATACACGGCCAACTGTTGTCATGTGACCACAGTTCCATACTAATGTCAACTGAGCTAACTCTATGCACTTATGAAGAAGGTAAGATTTGGTTGAAATCTCAGGTGGAAAATAATTTTTTTTGTTAAAAATTATTTTCAAGGTCAAGAGCAGGAAACAACACTCAGAGATGACTGACTGTTTTTAAAGCCTTTGGCAGGAAACCTGATGACTGTTCTGCTAAAACAACCTGCTGCTATTTGTCTTACAGAGAGATGGACTGTCCACCTGTCCATCTGTCAACTGGTATTAACAGGCCCATCTCTCCTCAGGGAGACATTCATACACATAATATACTGTATATATTTAGAGAGACACAAGCTCTTCCAAAATGATGAACTGGCTGCAGGGATTTTCTCCCATCCAGCCTCAAGAGCATTAATGAGCTCCAACACTGTTGTGCGTTATGAGGTCTGGCTCACCGTCTGCGTTCCAGTTTATCCCAAAGGTGTTGGATGGGGAAGGTTGAGGCTCTGTGCAGCAAACTGAGAAACAACATTTATTTATGGACCTGGTTGGAGCATGGGGGTATTGTTATGTAGGAACAAGAAAGGTTTGACATTTAGGGAAACCTCCTTATTTGTTATTAGTCTCCGCCTGTTCCATGGCAATGGCTAGAAACTGGGAGTCAGTTTCACTATTCATCATGGGACATGGGACACTAAAAACAGTCAACGGGAGCAGGTGGGACGGGAATCATAGGTCAGTTTTTTTAAATATAAATATACAGTTCTAATATGAATAAAAGCTTTTTTTCATGGGAGTGGGACGGGACAGGAGTGAAGATCATCGTCTAGTCATTGCCAAGAAAAAGTGTGAAACATAACCCTCATAAAACTTTGTACGGATTAAAAACAAAAGATATTACTTGTTAAGCATAAGATATACTCGAAGGCAGATTTGTTACAGTTGGACAGAGCGAGTCTAGCTATTTCCCCCTGTTTCCAGTCTTTGTGCTAAGCTAAGTTAGCTGGCTGTAGCTTTTTTACTGCACAAACATGAGAGTGGCATCAAACTTCTCATTTAACTTTGAGGAAGAAAGCAAATAAGCACATTTCCCAAAATGTCTAACTGTTCCTTCATTGGGGACCCAAACTAGGAAAAACAGACCCAGATCAAAGGTACACTGACGTTTGTGGAGAGGGGTGTCAAGCAGTCGTTAGCAGTGAGAGAGGACAGATGAGTGTGTTTAGAGGTGTGAAGAGAGAGAGGCGGAGTGTGTGTTGTCAGTGACAGTGAAGAGACTGTTGATCGGCCCGTGTTGAAAAGGTCACAAGCGATGACAGCTGAACCGGAAACAGCTGAAGAAGAACAAGACTTCATTACATCCCTCTGGAATACGTTGACTGACAGTGTGTGTTCAGCTTTATGTTACTGAGCTGACACCAGTTAACAGTAACCAGGACCGGTTACATTATGGATGTTATGATGTAATGATTAAGACCAAAACTAGCTTTAAAGGAACATTCACACTAATACTCTGCTGCTGGTGATGAGCTCCTTCTTCCTGTAGTAAAGGCAGGCAGTAATCACCCAATGATCCAATTTGTCTATAGTGTGTTTAAAGGTGCTCTTACCAGTAAGTATACTCACTGTGACTCTGGTGGTAGTGAGTCACAGGAAGAGAAGATGTGGCTCAAAAGTTCCTCCAAAGAAGAAATAAACCTATTACTCAGCCTGCAACCAGTCATGACACAGCAGACATGATGCAGGTAATGTTGTGGTGAATGAGTCTGTGCAAAATCAACACCTTACACTGACCAACTTTTATGACGATTTTTTTTTGCTGCTCTATCAGGTCGCTAATCTGCAGCACTTGCAATATGCTGAATAACATTTTGTCCTTTTAACTGGCTTCTGAAAGCTGAAATTAACTATTAAACAATTTTAACGATTTCAGATCAGCACAAATATGTACTCTGTGTTGCTCCTCTGTTATCAGGTGATCACTGACAATTGGTCTGATGGAGGTATCTTAATCACAAACACTGAACAGCACAGAATGAATCATTCCTCTGAATAAGAGCGTCTGTTACTACATATGAGCCAAAGTAGAAATGCATTTTTTCAGAAAGAGGAAAACGTGCAGCAGCTCTATATTTAGGAGTCAGATAAGGCGAGTATGTCGTAGGTGGTTCAAACTTGGCTGAGTAATTCTAAACATGTTGGCTATGTGAAGGGGAAACTGCAGGAAACGCTGTGAGATAAGATGGAGGTCAAAGAGTCGACCTGCTGCAGTTAACCTGGCATCCTGGATATTTCCTGTTGTTCTCCACAACTGAGCTGGCACTTACAAGAGACTGTACCTTGTTATTATTCACTATTCAAAAGTGTAAAGAAATGGCATGTCAGGAAGACAAGGACAGTTTGATTGGATGGGAGAGAACTGATAGTTTGGTGTTTCTTTTTATTTTCTTCACATATTAAAATAGATTTTTCAACTTTATCTAGTCTTAGATAAAGTCTTGGTTAATTTTTGTTTTGTATTTTGGTTACAGAGATACCTCCAAACAATCCTGAATCCCATTGTGTGAGTGTATTTGTGTGTGTTGGGGGTTATTTCCATCCTGGTGATGGCAGCTATAAAGGCCGGCGGGGGGATCAAACCCGTGACAGGTGACACTGATCCGTCAGGTTATCTGCCTCAGACTGATGTGACCTCTGGATGGACAACCAGAGGATAAATTACGGGAGGGATCTGTGGGAGACAAACTGTATACGGCTGCCAGAACAGACCCAGCAGGGGGGATCAGGTCCTCGTGGTCATGGATTACCTTCACTGACTGAATTAGAAATCTCCAGCTGTTCGAAATTAAATGAATGTGAACAAGCTCAGGAGATTCATCAAAATATCTTTATGTAATGGCAGGTCATAGAATCAATAGGATCTATAAAACCTATAAAACCTTTTCTTCCTCAGTCCCGGTTTTGCTTTCTTCCTCTCTGTCCCTCCATTCAGTCGCCTCTCTCTTTCCCCCGTTACCTGCCTAGTTTTGAAACTTGCCTTATGTTTTTTTGACTTTCTGCCCCCGTGGAAGTGTTGCTTGTTTGTTCTCTGGTTTTGACCCCCACTTGCCTACTTGCCTAAACTTTCACTTTTAAATAAATAATTGAACTGGTCCTGACTGCCTGCTTCTCTCTGCATTTGGGTCTGATCCCTGTCGCCTGCATTCACTGTGATTGACAAACCTGTCATGTTGATAAGAGGTCAAGTGTTTAATAGGATTCCTCGTATGCTGCCATCACTTATTTGGCAGCTAAGACGCTCTGGACGGTAAACAGTTTCTTTTTGCCCATTTATTTGGATAAATCAATATAAATAATAATAATAATAATAAACGAATATAGTCTCATCAATTTTAACTAATTAATTTGGCTCCCAAGAAAATAATTTGGGTTCTTCACGATTTTGGTTGATCATATGGGAAAAGCAAGATTTTCAAAAACATTTTAAAATGTGTCAAAAAAAAATTTATTTGGCAGCTAAGTTGCACTTTTCTCACCGAATTCTTTGTCTCAAGACGAGTAAATGTAGTTGATCAGTTTCTGCCAAAGAGTTTATTTAGGAGTTTTGTCAGAGAAACCTTTTTTTGATATGTCTAAAAAAGTTTCTCTAAATTGAGAGCAACCCTATCACCACAGCTAAACAACCCTTGCACTGAGTGGAGTCATCGCCTCACGTTGTTTTAATAAAGAAGCAATAAGAGCATCCAGCACAGAACTCATGATTCAGTGTTAAACTATTATGGACAGATGCAATTAGATTGTAACTGTTTTCATTATTTAATCACATTTGTTTTTATAGATTGTTATATGTGTGTGAATCTTGAAATGTTTCTTTCCTCACATTGCTCCTTGAGAAACAATTAAAAATGAACTCCTAAGTCAAAATGTAATATAAATCATGATCAAATATTAAATTAACTGCATCTAGCAACCGTTTACCACAGCTTCTGTGTTTACTGAAAATGACGTTGGCAAGATAGATTCATCTTTAAATTTGTTATAGCAAAAGAAAACAAAATAACCACCCTGTCAAATAGAAATGAATTAACAAGAAGACAATGCCGACTGAACAATAAAGTGAAACAAAATAAATCGAATGGCAAAAAAATTCAAACTCAGTAAAGTCTCCTTATTCAAAGACAAGACTTTCTCCAGACTTCCATCAGCAGAAGAGGCTACATCACATCTATCTGACCTTCTGACCCTTGACCACCTCATTACTTTTGTTTTGTTTGTCTGAACGTATTTATGAACAAGAAGTTCAGATGTCTAGGTGTAAATGTGTCTGTCCTACCTTCTCCATGGCTGAGCTCACGTCCATGTTGTCCAACAAGTGTCAGTGGTTCGGCTCCTCAGCTCTGTCTGCCTCTGCTCTTCCAGAACAATGGGACTTTAAATTCCTCGCCTGTCGACCACACTTCCTCTCTGCCCGCCCACAGTCGCTCCTGCCGCCGCTCTGCACCACCGGCTCTCCACAGCCCACTGTAATTTAACCGTCTAGACTTTCATCTCATTCCTCCTGAGAAACATCAGCTTAATTCTTTACGTTTTCCCTTTTTTACTTTCAGGCTTCACTTTCAAACTTTTCTCTCTTTTTCTGTCTCTGTTCTTTCCCCCTTTTCTATTTACAGCAACAACAAAACTCACCTTTCTCCTCTTCAGCTGTGGACTCTTTTCTGTTGTATTTTTTCCCTCCACTCTTCTCTCCTGATTCGTCCTGTTGCCAGCTCTCCTTCTCCACCCTCTGCAACATGAACTCAACAGGTTTCTTCACCTCCTTTGCTCTAACACGCCCCTGAAGGGAAACTGAAGTCTTCACTTCACACTTTCTGCCCTATAGTGAAACAGCAGCTCCGTCATTCACCTCTGTTTGTCTTTCTGACTCCGCTGAGAATTCACCCTGTGTTGCTAAATATTACAGGTACCTCCTATGTTACAGTCTGGCAGTAATGAGGGAGATTTATGGTCTTAAAAACAGAAGCTGTACTGTTGCTAATGACTCCTGATTTCTGCTGCAGAACAGCAGATCAGAGTGTTTAGTCCTGGTCTTCAGCAGACTGGAGGACTACCTGGAGCGGTGAGGCCTGACTGGACTGTTTGTGTTTTTAATCTGAGACAAAGACAGAGAGGGCCCTTTGGGAATCCCTGCTCACACTCTGCCAGCCAATCAGAGTGAGCCTGAAAAACTCCTCGGCCAATAGGAATGTCAGGGATTCCTCCTCCTCCTCAGGCTCAGAAGATCAGACCACAGCTAGACCACAGAGCTGAGCAAGGCCAAACAGAGCCAGACTGGGCCAAATGGTGTGAAACAAAGCTAGCAGGACCAATGGTGCTGCGCAGAGCCAGGCAGGTATAAAAGAGGGATAAAGTGATCCAAGCCGAGCCATACAGAGCTAAGAAGAGCCAGGAAGAGCCTTGCAGGACTAGGGTTTAGAGCTCAATCAGGCTAAATCAAAGCCAGACAGGGCAAAGATAGTGCTAATGTGGCTAACAGCCTGGCAGGGCACATGGGCAAAACAGAACTAGGCAGGGACAACAAGGCTAAAAATAGCTAGACCACGCCCAACAGGGCTAAATAGAACCAGGGCGCCAAAGAGGGCTAAACAGAGCTGGACATGGTCACATCTGGCGCAATGGGACCTTGCAAGGCCAACAGGGTTAAAAGGGGCAAAGCAGGACCCAACAGAGTCAGACAGTGCCAAATACAGTTAAAGAGAGCTCAGCAGAGTTAGATAGTATCCCAATACTATTGCATATAGTTTTGCTTCTTTTACTTCAGTAAATTATCTGGATACTTATTCCACCTCTGATAATTATATGACTTGTTTGCAAAACTATATAACAACCATCAAAGCACAAATAGACTTTACAGCAGCAACAAAATGCTCCATCTAATTAAAAAACAAATCAGAGCTACACTGTGTTCAGATACTGCTACTGAGAGAACAAACTGGGCAACGTTCAGTGGTGGTTCTGGCCCATTTTAACCACAGGGGTCAGACTTGGGCAAGCTATTGTTTTAGATTTGTCAGTTAAATAAATTCTGAATGTGTATCTTCTTAGCAGACAAAAGCAGAATATCAGAGTAAGCTTATACTCGGGCAGATCAGTACTGAAAGCTAAAAGGCTGTTCACAACAAAACCAATTGATGCATACATCAAATACATGACTTAAACACTCTTATCTTTGTGTGTGTATGTGTATGTGTGTAGTTACATAACAAACACTTCTTATTGTGTTGTCACTGAATATATACCGTATTTTATTTGAGCAAAACAAGGCTCTTCTTGATTGTAATGGCTGGTAAATGTCTGCTGTTATGTGTATTGCACCCTAACTGAAGTTGGCATTGGCCCAATCACAGTTTCCACCCTGAAGCCTAAACCAAGAACCCTCACAGACTAGTTGGCATCACCTGGTGAGTGCTTAAGTGCGAGACGCTTCAAGGGCCCATCATGGTATAAAGAGAAAGCACCGCATTTAGCAACATATCCTGTTACCTTGACTAGCCTACGCCAACGGACTTTTTTTACTACAAGGCATGGTCATAGCACCGGATGGGTGTGTGCGCTATGTGCTTTCCTCATTCCACATATGACACTAGGCTTACTGCTTTTTCTGCCCAGTGTGTTCAATCTTCTGCACAAACACACTGCAGTGAGGCCACAGAAAAGAGAAAATACTGGGATCACTGGGATTACTGAAATGCTGCCACTTCAACCTGCTGCTGATTGAAAATTTAACACAGGAGATATAGAGGAGCTCCGACTCAAAACGAAAGTAATTTTAAGGGCATTTCTCGACTGACTGACGTCTGCTTTCATTGTTCTGCCTGCTGTGTTTTCAGCTTCACTTAGAGACAAATGTCTTCTCATTTAGAAAAGGATCTCTCCTGTCCGGTCTGCCATGACATCTTTAAAGATCCTGTTGTTCTGTCATGTAGCCACAGCTTCTGTAAAGCCTGTCTGCAGAGATGGTGGAGAGATAAACTAATACACGAGTGTCCAGTTTGCAGGGAAAGGTCTTTGTTGAGTGATCCACCGTGTAACCTGGCGTTAAAGAACCTGTGTGAGGCCTTCTTACTGGAGAGAGATCAGAGAGCTTCAGCAGAGTTTGAGATTCTCTGCAGTCTGCACTCTGAGAAACTCAAACTGTTCTGTCTGGACCATCAGCAGCCAGTGTGTGTCATCTGCAGAGATTCAAAAACACACAACAACCACAGATTCAGACCCATCGATGAAGCTGCACAGGATCACAGAGAGGAGCTCCAGAAATCCCTGAAACCCTTACAGGAGAAACTGAAGCTCTTTGAACAAGTTAAAGGAAACTGTGATCAAACAGCAGAACACATTAAGGTCCAGGCCCGAAACACAGAGAGGCAGATTAAGGAGCAGTTTGAGAAGCTTCACCAGTTTCTACAAGAGGAAGAGGAGGCCAGGATCGCTGCTGTGAGGGAGGAAGAGGAGCAGAAGAGTCAAACGATGAAGGTAAAGACTGAGTCTCTGAGCAGAGAGATAGCAGCTCTTTCAGACACAATCAGAGCTACAGAGGAGGAGCTGAGAGCTGAAGACGTCTCATTCCTGCTCAACTACAAGGCTGCAGTAGAAAGAGTCCAGCAGCGCCCCCTGCTGGAAGATCCAGAGCTGGTCTCAGGAGCTCTGATAGACGAGGCCAAACACCTGGGCAACCTGACCTTCAACATCTGGAACAAGATGAAGGAGATGGTCTCCTACACTCCTGTGATTCTGGATCCAAACACTGCTCATCCAGAACTCATCCTGTCTGGAGATCTGACCAGGGTGAGACTTGGAGAGAGACAGAAGCTTCCTGAAAACCCAGAGAGGTTTGATTTCCACCACTGTGTCCTGGGCTCAGAGGGCTTTACTTCTGGGACTCACAGCTGGGATGTTGAGGTCAGAAATGACCAATCATGGGCCCTAGGTGTGATGCAGGAATCTGGCCAGAGGCAGGGAAAAATACAGACTGGATTCTGGGAAATAGCTTTTTTCCTTAAGGAGAAATACATGGCATTCTCTCCACCACTGTCAAAACGTCTCCCAGTGAAGAAGCTCCAGAGGATCAGAGTCCATCTGGACTTTGACAAAGGAAAGTTGTCATTCTCTGATCTTGATACCAACACACACATACACACCTTCACACACAATTTCACTGAGAGACTGTTTCCTTATATTGACACCAACAATAAATTCCCACTGAAGATATTACCTGTTAAGTCTCTGTAAGAATGGAACAGCACACAGTCTCAACAGGCTTGTTTCCAAACACATGAGCTAAGCATGTTTTATATTATTTTCAGATTAAGGAAGGTTACTCAGATTTGTTGTTAAGCGGCATGTCAATAATACTTTTCATGTTCTATGAAATCTTTCTTCAAATTTAAAAAAATTTGCTTGTTACGTCCACAGGCTTTCATTACAGCACAAACATCTGTAATGAATGAATAGAGGAGAATCAGTGTTAGGAACATGAGAAGCATGTTGAAATTCTGAGACTTAGTTTTGTCAAAACATTTACTGATTACGCTTAGGCTAATGACATCACATTTTTCATGGATTTTGTTAATCTTATTGTTTTTCTTTTTCTAATCTCTAAGATGATGAAATGATACTTGTGGAGGAGACAGCACTATTATAATGCTGAGATGATGTTCCAAACTAAATGTATGTGTGTAGTAGAGCTCGCCAGAGAATGAATATTTGCTGTTAATATTTGAGTTTTTAAAAATCTGATAATATATTGGCAGACATCAAATTGTGTACATAAATACATAATAAACATCGTGACTAATCACACTCCTAATGAGTAATATCAGTGTGCTGTCAAGCTCCTGTCTTTTTGATGGAGGAGGAATAAGACTCATAATGAGGAATCATTATATATTCTTTGGCTTATTTGTAGGCTAGCTTATCATTTTTAATAATTTTGCTTTATACTTTTAAATTAATTCTGTGCTGGCTTCATTTTGAACTCTATATAAGTTTCAATGTGTGGCAAAGGGGACGAGTTTTGTAAATGTAAACGGTACATTATTGATTGTGTTATGATGAAGTGCTTTTAATTATCATTCTACAGCTAATAAAGAATTAAATGAAATGGTCTCAGATTTAATGTGTCCAGAGATTGAGTTAATTAAACCTCCATGATTTGAAGAACTATGATAGAGTTTTAGGTGATTTAGTGATTAAATATTGCACTTTGATCTAATCAATACAGCAGAAGGCAAGATATCCTGACTTCCCTAATATGAGTAAAGCTCTGAAAACACTGAATCTTACATTTCCCACAATGCAACTAGACAGTCTCTCTGCCTTGTACTCATTTACATATCTCTAACTCCACGCCTCCAAACTCAAACTGACATTGTGATGTGATCATCATTATATTCTCCTCCAGAGCCAAAGACGAGAACATACAGCGGTTTTCACAGGCTGAGAAGAACTAACCGTGACCTTTAAACTGATCTTCATGTGTTAAATGAGATGAGACAAGATGTTGATGTGGTCAGTAGATTATATTATTCTCTTTAAAAAATTCATTACAAGAATTGACTTCATTCATTCACACACAGTTAAAGTCAACATGTTCAGTGCTCTAAATACTGTTTATCAATAACTGCATAACAACATGGAACCACTGCATTCTGTTCAGAGGTCAGTTTAGAGTGTCTGGACAGACAGCTGACGTCACCTGTTCATGGTCAGCAATGAAAAATCAAGAGGCGGGGTTAATCTATCCCCTTCATTGACTAGTAGGAGTGAAATCTGTCTCAAACAAACTCTTGTCTGATGTTGAATTCAGCAACATTAGTGAGTCTGTCGGTGAAAAGACAAATCTTATGCGATTTGGTTGAGAAATTCATGGTCCCCGAAGATGAATGCTAATGACTTTGGTGATCCTGTGACATTTCATCTGGCGTCCTTGACAAGTCTTCACTTGACCAGTCTAGCAGGATCCTTCTAAAACTGAAGACTGATCATCCATTAACCTCAGCTTGAGATGAATGCTAAAACACCATGCTAACATGCTAAATGTTTGCATGTGTATCACCTTTCAATGAACTTCCACCACAAGAGTAGCATGAGGTTCAGTCTATTCAGTTCTACTGAGTTCTACTCTCTCTAATGTGCAGGAAGCTCGACCAGACAGTAGGAATCACTACTGCAGCGACAAGGAGACAAACACCAACTACTGACAAAGAAATCTCACCACAAGGTCCATTAGTGGTGCGTTGTTGGAGTTAACCCGGCTGTCGTGGAGTTGTGGATTTTCAAATTTCCATATCAAATTAATCAAATTGAAAGCTCCAGCACACCTTGTAATAAAATGAATGAATTAACTTTTTTTTAACCCAACACAAAACAAAGCCAGACATATGACAACACAGAATTGGACACTTGTGTTTTCACAGTGGAGGACAGAAACATGCTAAAATGTTAGCATGCTAAGCAATAACATTAGAACCATTGTTAAAACATTCAATAGTTGCATGTTAACATGATGGCTGTGGCTAACTTATGCACCGCTGAGGATGAGTAAAGTTGAGTAAAACTGACCAAGTACAGCTTAGACTATTGAAATTTGAGTTGAGCCTGATGATGTTAAGCTGAGTCTCAAATGTCCTAAAATGGCCAACGTGCAAATTCTGAACTGCCCTCTATGGTTAAAAGGTTTCAAGCCTGTTTCAGTTTCTGCTGCATCTGTAACCACAGCCCATAGTGATGTCACTGTGTCCTGGGGTACAACTGTACATCACTGCAGCAAGGTGTTAAACCACTAGATGTCAGCAAAAACAAGATTTTAACAAAACAAGAGTGTTAACTTTGAGAAACACTTACACATGAATGTAAAACATGTTGAAACAATACTATCCCAGATAACTAAAATATTTGTAAACGTATTTGATGAACTGCAGTTTGGTATAAAAAGCATTTTGTTCACTTTTTACAGAGCAGTAACCAGTTTGGCATTATAGCAACATAAAAACCTGTTTACCAAGGCAATGAGACATAAACAACACCTACTCTATAACTGATTAAAGCTGCACTAATCAAGTCTTTTTTATAAAAATGGATCAAATTACATTCATCAGGTGGATTCAAACACTGGATTATGTGAATGCAACTCTTGCCATAAGAAATTTACAGAAAGGTGTTCTGCTACAGGTTGTGTTTACAGTTTGTTCTGCTGCTCTCGAAGAGCCAAACAATTAATCTATTAAAGAGGTCATATTATGCTCATAAACAGGTTCATCATTTTATTTAGGGGTTGTACCAGAACAGATTTAGATAGTTTCATTTTCAAAAAACACCATATTTTTGTCATACTGCAAATTGCAGTAGCTCCTCTTTTCACCCTGTGTGTTGAACGCTTCATTTTAGCTATGGAGTGATGCATCTCACCACTACTTGATATTTGTTGGGAGTTGCACATGCGCAGTTCCTAGTTAAGGACTACTAGCCAATCAGAAGCAGAGTAAGGCGGGCCCTGAAAAGCCACTAAACACAGCTTTGGTTCAGCTGTATGTGTTCCCCTTACCAGCTTAGCAACATGGACTGGACCAAGAGTTTCAGAGTGGTGAGTTATTAATCTGTAACAAATTTAGGTTTCATAAAGGGACATGGGAGGCAGCAGGCGGACGGCTTGTCACTGTGTGCTGAAGCTCAGTTTGTTTTTCCACCAGTGTTTTTGAGGGCATGTCGGACTAGCTGCTAGGAGAGTATTATGACGCGTGTTTCGCAGCAAAGCGGCAGAAATGGCTGGCCATTTTCAGGCAGTTCAGAGCAGTGTGTTCTTTGGGAGATGGGAACGACCTCTGGTGGGCTTTTTCACTTTGCAAACCCATTACACGCACAAAAAAAAGGGATATATAACAATAAAAGGACAGGGGAAAAGCCAAAAACCATAATATGACCTCTTTAATGCAGCTTTACCTATAACTAATACTGCATTTTGTTCAATATGACAGATCATAGCTCTCAGTGTCATCAGTCATAATTCCAGTCTCCGTTACAGCAGAGAAACATGTAGATGTACTATAATCCTCTCACCGATACTTTAGCTGTCCAGGAAATGTAAATGCATAGTAAACCTAAACAGCAGTGTTCATATCGCTCTCCAACCCCACCCACCAAATACACTTCACATTAGATAAGACAATCTGCCTGGGTATCAACCCCCTCCCTCGCCTTTAAAAGCAGTGTTTCATATGAGACATGTACCATCCATCACATTCAGTACATTAGCGTTTGATTATTTACCTGCAGTGCTGACAAAGTGTAACAAGTATAAACCTTTCTGATGAGCCAGACACCTTTGTGACAGATCATATTGCCATCATTTCTGACTGATGGACAGTGCAGCCAAGCAGGGCTAAAAACAAGTCCAAATTAATTAGAAATAGAAAAGAAACCCTTCTTGTTCCTTTTTCTCTCCTTCCTTTCTCCGACCCGTCTGTTTATCCCTTTCCATCTGGCACAGTTTGGGTGTTCAGCCGAGTTCATATAATAAAATAAAAAAAAGGCGCCAGGCTTTTCTCCTCTACCCGATGCTACATGATGATTCGTGGCTCTGGGACAGACTCGATGATGGACTTGTGAGGCAGGACGTTGGCACCGTTCAGGTAAAGCTCGTCATTCACGATCACATCCTCCCCCAACACCGTCACATTCTCCATACGAACCTGATGACACAGATTAACCCAGAGACAAGTCGTCATCACACCTGAAAACAGTCATAACTGAGTTCATACATATCAAATATGAGATGAGCGAGAGAGAAAAAAAAAAAAGAAAAAAAAAAAAGCAGTAAATAGGCATCAAAGAATATTTAAATATTTTTAGTCCTTTAGTCTAAAGGAAGAGTCTGAGATGAAAGTCAAGGTGGGAGTGGTGATGGCGCATAGATAAGATGCACACCTTTGCTGTGGGAGACCTTGGTTCGATTCCCACTGTGAGACATCCACCCTAGTTGCTCCAGAGGCGTGCAACTTCTGACGTGTATAGCAATTGTAAGTCGCTTTGGATAAAAGCGTCAGCTAAATGAATAAATGTAAACCACTCAGGCTGTGTGTGCATCACAAATTCTGATTACTGCGGTAATGTCAAAACAAAGCTTTCTTTTTGACCTGTTGCCCGAGACCTACATTGTAACATTTACAGGCGTGTCTTCTATGCTGGTTTTAGGAGGAGATGGTAGATCTTGGCTTGTATACATAAATCCGAGTTGTAGACGGAAGAAAACAAGCCACCATTACTGCGGTGGTTCCTCACTTGTAAACTCATGTGCAACACTGTAATGTATGTAAAGGACTGCACTCCTTTCAGCACGTTTCCCAAAAACTCTGTCCAGGAGATCCAGTTATAAATAACTTAAAATATAGCCACCAAAGGTTATAATCTTAAAAAAAAATAAAATAAAAAAATTCCAGATTTGTGCCGTTATCAGCTGCCAGCAACAAAAACTTAAATAAAAGCCTCCATGCAACTGCTCAGTTAAATCATCTCTATTAAATCCTCATATTTCAGTCACATTTTTATGCATTTCTTGTGATTATAATGCAACTTTGATCATTTATAATAATAATAATAATAATAATAATAATAATCTACAGTAATTCCTGCTGGGCTTAATCGGTCACATTCAGACTGTGGAGGTCAGACAGGCAGTCATTATTCATTTTAGTACTATGAGAGTGAATAACTTCTACAAACTACCTTCATCTGCCAAACGTCTCTGCTTTCACTGTCAGTGTAAATTTTTTCAGTTCCACTCCACCACAGTAATGACACAACACATAAATCAGCCACTGGATTTGTCTATTCAAACAAGAGATCTTTGCTTGGAAAAGGTTGGTGACCTCTGTCCTATACTCACCCACTGACCAACAGAGGAGCTCCATCCAACAATGCAGCTTTCCAGCCAGGAGTGCGATCGAACCCGCGCTCCTTTCATCACCGTGCACCGTTTTATCCTCACCCCGTCCTCCACAACCACGCCGGCACCGATGGTGACATTCGGGCCAATGGTGCAGTTCTCCCCAATCTGCGCCGTTGGATCCTGCAGAGGAAAGCGAGGATTATTACTGAGTGCCTTTTTTTTAATGAACAAATGGAGTGATGGAGCGCCAAAGAGCTGAACTCACCACCAGAACATTGCCTAGAAAACCGGGCCCCGTGTGTAGCCTCTCAGGCGTATGCTGTCGAAGCGACTGAAGGTACATACACATCCCTGTCAGGAAGTCTTTCGGCTGGCCGATGTCCATCCAGAAACCTGGAGACAGACAAACAGGCAGGCAGACAAACAAACAGCATACAAAGACACAGACAGTGAGAGCAGTTAGCAAACAAAGCCACTAACACCTGGACCAGAGTCATGACTAGGACCAGTCCAGCTGCCTGGACTACAGGATTGGAGGAAGGTTCTGCTCAGCTACATGTTTCCACTGCTCTTCGTTCCCAGAGAGGGATGAGGATCTAGAGATGCACCGATTCCATTTTCCTTCACCTGATCGGATCATGGTTGGTTCTGATCTACACTCATCTTTATCTGGATGCCAAAGAATCCAGTCTTGTTGCACTGTGGCTGTAGGAAACCTTCTAGTCCAGACATCGTGTTTCAGATATCACGTTTTGTTGGTCTCGGTGCTTCTCTACAAACGATTCCTCTCCAGAACTACATGAGTTCGGGTGTGAAGAAAAACCAAAACACTTACGTCTGGTAGAGCTGTGAGCTGCGAGACCAGAGCACACAGTTCAACTTATATTCCATTATTTATTTAAGAATAAAACCCAATTTGTGTTAAACCAGAATTATCCTCTTGTGTATACAATGTGAGCTAAAAACTACTTGTCAACTATCTTTATAATCAATTAATTGTTTTAGTCATTTATCAAGTATAAATACAAACCGTTCCCTGCTTTCAGCTCCTCCGAGGTGAAGGTTCGCTGTTTTATATGATTGTGAACTGAATATATTTTGGTTTTGGACTGTTGATCGGCATTTAAGGAGGACAGCTTTAGGAATCATTAATTAATCTGAAAAGTAATTTATAGATCAACTCATATAAAAGGTGTCTGTTATAGATTTGTGTTGTAATAGTTACCCTGTAGCTCCATGGTGTACAGCTGTCCCTCCTCTGCCATGACAGGAAATATCTCTTTCTCTATAGATGTTGGTCTCAGCTGCACACATACGCACAAACACACACACAAATAAACAAAAGTCACAAACATAAAATTAAATGTCAGTAATGAGTATCAAGATAGATAAATATGTATCAGTGAACACCAAAAAGAGTTAGATAGGTACTTGGGTAAAAACTCCCACGGCACGCTTTCTTGTTACTTCATCACAAACATTTGAGGCAGAGTGCGTGCGTGTGTGCGTGCGTCACCTGGATCCTGCGGAGCATGCTGGGATTGAAGATGTAAATGCCGGCGTTGATCTTGTTGGACACAAAGACCTGCGGTTTCTCAACAAAGCGATGTATCCTGCCAGTTTCCGGCTCAAACACCACCACGCCGTACTTAGAGGGCTCCTCCACCCGCGTTACCTTCACACCCACACAGAATTGAAAACAAACCGTTTTCACAATGAAAACTTTGTTCTTCTGTGTTTTACTCTCACTGAAACTAAATTATTTTGCCTTTCATTTCTGAAAAAAATGTCCAGTGTACAACAGTACAGACCTAATTCAACTAACTAAACAATTCATTTTCAATCACTTTAACTTAGAAAAACTTTTTAAAAATGTGTACAACAAAAATATAGTATAGAAAGTTAAACTAATAAATAAGAATACTTCTTTAAAGGACAGGTCGCCAAATTGTACATTAAAATTGTGCTTTTGAAAAATATATTGTAATTATATTATATAAAGGGAACTCTATGAAAACATATATACATTTTAATGGTTTATCTGTGTAATCTTTACTTTCACAAGCTAAAAGCCTGAAGTCTAAAGACCAACAGTGACAGGGAAGAAAAGATGGTGGAAATTGAAATTATGAAAATATTCTAAACTATTTTTCACGATATCCATTTGTTATTACAATATCCAAATTCCTTATTTGTATTGAGTACATGAATATTAAAAAAAAAAGAAAAATCGTCTTTTTTAAATGGTCCAGTCTGGATGTCTTTGGTTTCTAACTCTGAATCATCAGATGTCAACGTCTCTCACCATTTTGGACTGATGACCAAAGATTTCATCCCGTATCTGACTCCCGTATCTGACTGTACATTCTGTAGCATCTGTCAGCCTGCATATGTGAACAGATTTATTTAGAAAAGACACTTTGCACTATCTCGGTCTCTCTCACCACGATGGTTCCCTCCTTGCCGTGGTTGCGGTGAAACTGCAGCAGGTCTTTGAAGGGAAAATCACAGATGACGTCTGAGTTGAGGACAAAGAACGGTTCGTTGTCGATGTTCAGCAGCTCTCGAGCCAACGCCAAGGGACCCGCTGGACACACATATTAATATCTAATTTTTTAATTATATCAAACATTAAGTCATCGTTCTAACGGACCCTACGCTACAATACACTGCAACTACACACACACTGGAAAACTAGTTTGAACTCCCAGACACAGTCTTAAAATGGTGTGAACAGCCCTGTATTTTGTCTGTTTGGGCCCCGTAGTTCCCATGAAGGGAAATTTTCAATTTCAATCAAAAGTGCCCTAGCGAATTCGTGGCAACAGTTTATGGGGGGCGGGGGGGGGCAGCTGCACCTGTGCTGTGTTATCCTTTTATCTGGTTGTATTATGCCATGTAGTAAATCACTGAGCAGGACTATTTTATGACAATATTAGAATTACAAGGTTTTTTGCATCAATATGATGAAATACATTTATTTGTCAGGTAAATAAGTTACTGGATGAGGTAAAATCAGACGCTTACACTAGAATAATGGAATACTTTACATGAATATCCAGGACAATTTCTACATCGTTAAATATATAATTACACTGTGACAGAAGATCATCCATACAGCCCACCCGATCTTGTAGGATTAATAGCACATTACATTGTTATTACACAAACATTTATATTTACTCATTTCGCTGAAGCTTTTATCCACATAGCTGTTCCACACTCTCAATATTCATTGGACACTTAAATTGTTGTAGTACGGAGGAAGTTTCCTGTCTGTAGTGAAGAGAAACTCACCTGTTCCCAGAGGCTCCTTCTCATGAGACAGAGAGATATGAATCCCAAGCTGAGAAGAAAACAGTGAAACAGTCAGGACACTTTTTAATTTATCAGATTCCCAAGAAGAAAAATCCAGAGTATAATCACAAGCCTTTAATATTCTACGGTTGACACCAACACAAGTCCCCTCTTCATATAATTAGTATTAATATTAACCACTTTAGGGGTGCAACTAACAACTGTCTACACTGTTGATTAATCTAATGATTATTATTATTTATTTTTTTCCAACAAAACAATTAACACAGTCGAAGACCCTAACTTGAACTCTGGAAAATTGTGGTCATCGCAAGTTCAAGTTGACATCTTCGAATGTTTTGTCCAACTACGTGACCAAAACCCAAAGATATTCAATTAACAATTTAAAAACAGACAAAAGTAACAAATCCTCAAATTGTAGAAGCAGTAACCAGATTATTACTTAATTATCAAAATTGCGAGTGATTAACTATCTGGTGATTCACTAATCTATTAATTCACAAATTATTACAGTAATAAACTACTTATCATGCCCGGATTGGATTTATAATAAAAAAGGTGTTGTAAAATATATCTCTCGTTAGATTTTTTATCAAAAGGTAAAAATGACTCTCTCAAGGAGTCATACAGCAGGTAAAAAGGAGGTGGAAGGTGGAAATCTGAGCACACAGATGAATAAATATGGATCTCTGGCATTCAAAATAAAAAGGGGGAAATGGGGATTCGTTAATGTAATCTTCACTTTCACTAACTCACAACATAGACTGTCAATCAAGCATTTAGAGTAGCAGAAAAGTGTCGAGAAGAGTTAAATGTCATCTTGTTCGATGTTTTGAGAGACAATGAAATTCCATCCATCTCTCTTGTAATGTGGTGGAGATCAAATCTCTGAGAATAAACAAAAGCTACCCGCATGACTTGACACCGCTGTGGTTCATTGAAAAATTTTTTCTTTTTGTGGAATGTGTGACTTGATCCTTCAGGAAAAAGCCCTCAAAGGTGAATAAACTGCTGTGTTCCTGTACAATATTAAAACATGCAGTGTGCTAATGTGTATCACGGCTGTTAAAGTGTGTCAGTGTGATGACTTGTTTTACATACTCTCTTCTCCTGGACTCTCATCTCTCTCTCCAGCAGATCCGACATGTAGCTCACCGCCAGAACCACATGGTCCACCCCGGCCTGCACGCACACAGAAAGAGAGAGAGAGACACAAAGTGAAAAACTATCCTCAATAAACTCAAAATGAAAAGGCAGCAGTAAAGTCTGAGGACGTGTGTTCAGGCCTTCTCTGTACCTTGACCAGTGCCTCCACCTGGTGCAGCAGGATGGGTTTGTTGCAGAAGTCCACGAGTGGTTTGGGGACGCTCAGGGTGAGCGGTCGCAGCCGGGTCCCGTACCCCCCAACCAGGATCAAAGCCTTCATTCTTCTGCCGTTAACAAACCTTACCAGGGTGACCAAAGCTCATCAATGAAGAGACAGCAAACAGCCTGAAGGGGAGAGAGGAGTGACTGATGAAGGCAAACGTTTTTGACGTTGTCTACTCGGCAGCTGCACAAGATCTGGCAAAAGAATGATGTACTACAGATGAACAAAGAACAACAATGGCGAAGAACCACACCCAACATATATATATATATATTTATTTTTTTTCCATGGACCGACAAAAAGGTGGATGTTTTACTGAAAGTAACACGGGAGTGAAAAGCAACTGTAGCGGCAGAAAACAGACTGGGAGTCGTCGCTAAGTAAATTCAGCGACATGCACAAGTGTTATTTGCAAGGCACAAAATATTTTAATACCAAAACAAAAACAGTGTCAGTAGGATTGTATTTTTGCTTTGCTGACAGAATCAGGGAGCCAAATGTGAGGATGGCCCACAAAGATCACAGAACGAATGGATGAAAAGGAGGGGCCCATAGAAAATGCTTAGACACAGGGTCTAGATGTTTATGCGACGCCCCTGTGAGAACATAACATCAAATTTGACATGCTGGTTTCTGTGGTGGATTACCAATTCAAGTAACTTTAAATTAATTTGATTGTTCTGACTCTGAAACATATTCAACGTTTAAAGTCCCGCTAACTGCTAGTAGAAGAGCAAATGTTTACTTTAACCTGCAATACCAAAGTGTTGTGAACCGTATTCAGGTTGTAAGTTAAGGCGTCACCTCAGATCACAAGAGTTCTGTCATTCTTCAATGAAGTCTGGCTCTCATGTTAGTGCACTTGTCTTATTTAAGTTTCTTTAGAATGTCAACAAAACTGCAACATACACAGACGATAAAACGGGGGCTCAGCAGCAGCAGCAGCAGCTAACTTAGCCAATTTAGCATCACAGTCATACAGTGTTTTCTCTACCGTAAACTGCGGTAATTTATGAATGAACGTGGGTAGGCTGTATGTTACCAGCCCGGAGATAAATACAGATTGTGCTCATGTTTTGAACTGTGACACAAATTAACTTGCAGTGATTGTAGTTAGCTCACCCACGTTAGCTAAGCTAGCTAAGTTGCTGCTGACTTAATTCAGCAGTTAAACACAAACCGCCTACTAACTACATAGCATCATCTTTCCTGTTTTCTGTCTGTGTGAAAGTGAGTAAAAGGGATGAAAACTTACAGGGATCCGTTCACGTAAAGTCTCCTGGAGATTTCTGAATCACTGAAACTCTGGGAATGACACGTAAGACTGTTTAAATCCGAATTCCTTGTTTGGTTTCCTGTCCAGCTGATCAGCGTCAAGTGAGACAACGTGACACAAACAAGATCCGGTGCAGAGTTTCAAATTAAAAAACTTTCTTTTCAGCAAGTCGTTTTAACAATGTTTTTTAATCACTCATCAATTGAGAGTCTTTTGACCTTTAGTTCTATTAACTAGTTCATCAGCCTGAACAGTATTATTGCAATTTCTTCAAAGATTACTGGACCATATCTTATTGGTTAACTTTTAACACAGAACACAATGTTAATAATGCAACACAAAACTTTTATCACTCTGCCTTAGCACTGTTTTTATTTTTATTTTTTTTTACTTTGGCTTGAAGTGTCCTGGACAAAAAAGGCATTTGATCCCCACCAACCTTTCAAAAAATGCAACCCAACAAGGCAATAAATAATTACAATCACCCAGATTAAAAAAATACATGTCCTTTTAAATCTAAGATCTACCACTTATACAAAATGCAATGCTCATTATAAAATAGAACAGCATTATAAAATAGGAAAAGATGTATTATTAATTATTAATCTCCCCTAGGGGAAATTCAGGTTGACACAGCAGCAGAGGAATGTAAAATAAAAATAAAAGTCGAATCAGTAACATCCTACATAGATGTATAAATATATAGGCCTAATACATAATATAGGGTATCAAGGTAGTTTCTTTATTTTATTAAATATACAACACAATCTTGTATAAAGAAAACAAAGTTTGTAGTCCCTTCATGCTACACACAGAACTTATCTTATAAGGAGACAACTTTGAGATAAGCTCTCTGGTTTTTATATAATAGCAACAACAAGCCAAATCCTAAATTGAGATCACTAATGGTTATCTTTTCTGTCATTAGTTTATTTAACTTTCTTGTTATATCGAAACTTAATTATTTACTTCCTAAATTTGTATTTGAATGCTCCTTCTAAACTGTGACACTCAACAAAAATGTCTATGCTTTTATTTTAAAGGCCAAATCATCCAGTTTCCGGTCTGTGTGGATAAATCTGGTGAACTTGATGTTGTGCCTCTCACAGCTGTCACTGACTCGGGGGTGTTAAATTTCGCCTGAGTCTTAACTGAAAAACTAAAATGTCCTTAAAGTATACAAACATAATGTGAGAAATGTTTTTTTTAATAATTATTATTTACATGTATTATATCGTCACAACTGTCCCACCTATTCAGTAACCTTTATTTAAACTTTTCTTTACGCCCCTGACATTCGACACTATGGTATGTCCCAAACACTCCTGCTCCACCACTTCTGACCAATCAGAGAAAAACAGCGTGGCGATGGAAAGAGGATGAACCGCACTCAGGGATGACCGACTTCTACGCACCGCATTTACATATGAGGAAAAAACATGACAGTCTGACAGCTTGTTCACCCACTTCCGGTTTTACATCCGCGTTAACATCTTTGTTGGTGTGATACCTCATCAATGGAGACATTCCTCTCGTCTCGGGCTGAAGGTATCAAAATCATAAACTTTGGGGTTGAAAAGAGCTACTTAAAAAATTCTGTCAAAACTTTGAATTAAAATTTTTAATTAATATCTGATCATTTTGACTTATCACCAAACTTATAAATCGACTTAGTCAAATATTTGATTTCTCATAATTCTAAATTTAAAGATGTGACATCTTTTACTTAATATCTCTATTTGATTTACCGAGTGTATTTTTATTTTTGTAACATCGCTTTTTTCTTCCATGACAGGATCAGACCACCAGGATTATGAGATGAGGATATTTTTCCCTGAGAGACGCGCTTTTAAATTGACCGAAACAAACAGTCACCAGAAATCAGAGCACCTTAATTGTCCCTTACCGTATCAATGGAGACGTTCTCTTATTGCCTTTTAGTGTTGCTGGACATATCAGAATTAAAATCAAAGAGTCATGTGTGGACTTTAATGCTGCAGACTCTTTATTTAAAAAACTTAAAGGACCACTGAGCAACCTTATTGGGGCAAAATAACAGTAATAATAAATACCCTTATTAAAATGTTAATATTTATTTAATAACCATGCCATTGTATAAAGAAGCCAGCAAGAGTCAGATTACCTCTGTTGATAATGAGCTCAGGCTGACAATAATTATCAACCTAGTATGATGCAGTAGTGCGACTTTCTGTTAGAGTACGTACCAAGTAAACAAGCAATGTGCAATTCATTACTTTTTCCAGTAGCAACTGCAACACTGAATGTCAGTGATTAAAATGAAATAATTATTGTACTGTGAATAATAAAATATGAACACTTCAGTCATATTGTAATTTAAGACAGTTCTCTTGTGTGAAATAATTTCTCTGCTCGTCCAGGTTTCTGTTCTCTCTCACTGCAGGAGAAGTTTCAACGCTCAGACTTCATTCAAGGGCAAAGAAATCCAAAGTCTGAGTGTATTTGCAGGAGCAACTGATGGTCCGGTTCTCCCGTGCCTTTTGTCCAGGTGGTTGGAGGTCAGAGGTCATGGGCTCCAGCGCAGGTCACAGATCAGAGCGATGTGGTCGGAGGGGTGAGCCACGCTGGGCAGAGCCTCATAGGTGGTGACCTCCTGGTGGCTGGGCAGAGGAATCACCTGCTCCACCTGCACAGACACACAGCAGCATGTTAGCTTCTTGTTTAGGATCAACTCCTCCTCCTTCATTCTCTATCTAAGAATATGCAAATATTGTTCATTTTAAAAAGTTTAACTGCTGGATAAAATATTTTTCCTACTTCCTCCTTCAGCAGAGGAAGGGTTGAAGCGTTGAGACCGACTTTAACGTTGCCTGTCATGTATCAATTAAGAATCTACTGTAGTTCCTGTTTTAGGTTTTCGCCACACAGATCTGTGAGCATGTTGATTTAGAATGAACTATCACCACCTTATAAAGATTAAAGCAAACATTAAGTTAAGTTAAACAAATAGCTGATGTTTATTTACACATCTAGCAGATACAGAGCAACAATAGCATTAAATTGAAGTCATGTTTGAGTCCATCTAGCAAATGTAAGTACAATATTTACCCTCTGGTCTGGTCTCCACTAACTTTAGCTGAAACTAGCTAATTTGTTAGCTACTAAATGCTCCACTATGTTCATCTGCCCATCTCTAACTTTGTCTGCAGCATGATGCTGAGCAGGCAGCGTAAAGACGGCTTTTTTAGGGCTGATGAGTGAATCAAATCAGTTTCCTTCGGGATGAACAACTAAAACAATGAGCTCCGAGGCAAACTGCAGAGTCAGGTGATAATTCTCTGTGGGTTTATAACTACGACCGATCCATTTTAACTTACAAGTAGTCACCTAATCCTGGTTAATATTGAAATATTGGTTATAGCTGCTTTAATGTAACAGTAAGAACCCAACATGCAGCTTGTCTGGACCTTTTCATCGACAACAGAACACATACAGTGGATGGAAAAAGTCTACACACCCCTGTTAAAATGCCAGGTTCTTGTGGATGTAAAATAATGAGACAAAGATAAATCATGTGAGAACTTTTTCCACCTTTAATGTGACCTATAATGTGAACAATTCAATTGAAAAACAAATTGAAATCTTTGAGGGGGAAAAATAAAAAATAAAAACCCTCAAATAACCTGGTTGCATTTCTATCCACTGTAAATATACACTAGCAGTTGTAGTAACAGTAGTACCTGCATTGCACTGCTACTACTGCCAGTGTTACTTGCAACATTAGCATTAGTGGTAATAACAATAGCAGTGTTTGTACTAGTAGTGGTAACAGTAGTAGCAGTAGTACCAGAAATCATAAACTGGTTTATGGCCAAGTAGATTTTCACATTCAAGGAATGTGCCTTGGTGTTGTGATGCCTACACTACTGTACAAGTCAAGAGTCATAAATATTTAATAGAATATAATAGAAAATATGTAAAATATATATAGCCATCCAGTGTTTAAAATTAATGAAGAGGATGCAACATATTGATTGAAGAATGAGCAAATGTTTACAGTATAAAGACGCAAATAAAAAATTAAAACCTAGATTTGCAACAATGTTCGGTAATGTAACGCATCAAGTTGGATGTTGAGACTTTACTTTAATGTAATATGTAGTGTTTATGTGGCAGGTATGAGTAATCAGTATTCATATTAGCAGTATCAGCGTCAGTATTAGTACCTGCATGCTGTCCGGCTGTATGAAGATGTAGTCCAGGCAGCCGTGAAATCCTCCCACGTAGTTTGTGTAGGCCGGCTGGCTGCAGGCGCTCAACAGCGGGGGGAAGGCAGAGACCAGCTCCATACTGCAGGACTCCTCTGGCCCCGAGCTGCTCCAGTCTGCATGCTGCAGAGGAACCGCAGCCTCACTGAGCAGCTTGAACACACCTGCACACAGGAAGAGTGGATCGGCAATGACGCCACACAGCTCGCATCAAAAGTCCTATGAACTTACACTGTTAAATTACAAAAAGTGAACGCTGGCAGAGACTAGGCTACTGGGGCCTTGCCTTTAGGTGTGGAGTTACCTGAGTTAGGGATGGAGTTAAAATCACCACTAAAGATCAGAGGGGCTCCAGGTGCAACTTCGCTGATCACATGACTCAGGTGTTGCAGAGCCACGCCCATCTGGACCAAGCGAACGTTCCCTCCTTCAAAAAGGAAATTAATTCTGTTTTTAGGTATGCATATATTATGGATACAGATCATCACTCTGCTCTCTTACATCAGTGACTCAGGTGTGTTCATACAGAGGAAAGGGTTGTTCTACCTTTCGGGTGCCAGTACAGGTGAGTGTTGGCCACACAGACCTTCCTGCCTGGTTTATTCAGGTCCTCAAGCACACTGACCTGCAGAGAAAGAAGACAAGTGTCAGAACACAGATTCACAAAGCTGACCCATGAAGAGGGGTTTGTGGCCCAGTTTGAGGTGCAAGATTACAAAAAAACAGAAGTTTGACTCTTCCAAATGATTCTTAGTAAATAAAGCAGGTGAACAGCAGTACCTGCAGGGCGGTGGACCTCTGCAGTATCTTGTCCCTCAGAGCGCCGTTTGCAGAAACCCTCTCCAACAGCTCAGAATGGATGGGGTCAGAGGTCAATGCCTTGCTCAGCACGATGTCATGACGGCTCAGCAGCTGAAACTTTGACCTGAAAAGACATTTTCATCTGACTTAATCCTGGATTTTACATTGTACTGTAGTTACAAGTTTCTGTCACAGACAAGAAAGGAGTCTGACTGCAGCATGGGTGGGTGTTTCTGTGGGGGCGGGGCCAGTCTGATGGCTTTTTTATCCTACTTCCACGTGTTGGTGTCAGCTTCCTGAATTAAAAGGCTGGACTTAGACTAGTAAATTAGCTGGTTCTCTATGTCTTGTGTAGTTGCACTGGCTGTGGTTCAGGAGGTAGAGCGGGATGCTCGTTAATCGGAAGGTCGGCGGTTCAATCCCCGGCTCCTGTCGAAGTGTCCTTGGGCAAGATACTGAACCCCGAATTGCCTCTGGTGGCTGTTCCACCAGTGTATGAATGTTAGTTTCTGTTTGAGCTCAGTGAATGAATGTGTGTGAATGCCAATGTAGTGTAAAAGTGGTCGAAAAGACTAGAAAGGCGCTATACAAATACGGAGCAGTTACATTTGATGTTTGGCTGTTTCCCTAGTTTTTGATAAAAAGTAATGTAAGAACAAATGTACACGTTCAGCTGTTCTTATTTACGAACTGCACTTGTACACCGCGGTAGAAACTGCAGGGGCGCCAAATTGCAAAAATATATGAAATCTTATATATTGTTGCTTTAATATCCACTATTTTGCTATTAATTATTTTTTGCCACCGCTTGTTGACATATTGGCTTGGGTATCAATACATTTTAAATGATAGCCAGTTTTATCCTACGACATAAAGGCCCATGTGTGTCATTTGTTAATGGCAGCAAGGGAACGTCACTCGTGTGCCCTAAGAAAGACGACTTGATCAAATCCTGAGTGCCCAGAACAAGAACACCCAACTGTGGCCGCACCAGACAACACTAAAAACACACAGACAACATTTTCTCCAGATTCTGGATGCCTGCAGACCTGACCTGCGGTAGAAAGTGGCCAGTCCTTCATGCTGCTTCTCTTTGATCCTAAAAACGCCATCCAGACCGAAAGCATCCAGAGCTGGAGTCAGACTGTCCATGAACACCCCTAAAGAGTCCAGAGAACATGAAGTACGTCTGTCAGACTCACATATCCACCAGATGATGGTACTTTGCATAAAGGTGGACACCCTAACTTTTTAAGCATAGATTCTCACAAGCTAATTACAATTACAACTGAAAGCAATTAAAAGGCATGTTATATAATTAGATGTCAGCCAACTGATCTCTTCAAATTGAATAAGAGATTTAAGATAAAACACCACAAAGACACAATTTATACATGTATTGTTACTAAGAGGATCTTGTAGTGTAATTGTTAAAAGTTAAACTGCTAAAGTATGACCTTTTGAGCTCTTGAGTTTTGTTAAGTGAAAGCATTTTCTCATAACTACCAATAACCTTAAGAGCTTTGAATTTCTGCCCACATCTCAGATTTTTTCAGAGATTCCGTCTGTTTATATGTTGATTGATTCCTGGTTGGAGAAATGATCAACCAACCAGAGCTTTGTCGGATTAATGTATAACAATATGATCTTCCAGGATACAGCAACAGAAACATTTCCACCAAAATGTTGACAGGTGATGGTAAAATGTTTGTATCTGTACAGAATCTGTGTTTACATTAAAGCACTTTAATGCGCTGTATAAATAAAGTTGAGTTGAGGTTCCTGTAAGACGACTTAGAGACATAACTCTTAAATCAACATATTTATTTGATTAACATAAACAACTGTTGCCACAGCTTCTGTGTTGACTGAAAATTACGTTGGCAAATAACAAATCCAGCCAAAATGAAAACAGTTATAAAAATTGTTAAGTAATTTCCGCACTACTTACCTTTGTCGACCTCCTGCAGACAGATGATGTCGGCGTTGTACCCAGCCAGCTCCTTCTTGATCAGGTTCTGTCTGTAGTCCAGCTGCAGGGCGTAGGGGGCGCAATACGGGTAAAGCACTGTCTTGGACAGTTCTGTCTGGGCGTAGACATCAGCGAGGATGTTGTACGACACCACCCTCACAGCCGGCCACTCCGCCTCTTTGATAGTGTACGCGTGTCTGTTGTCGAACGTGCACACGCCTGGGCCGGCCTCTACGGCTCCCACAGAGACCAGGTCCTTGGCCGGGCCACTGCGTCTTCCATCTTTAGGTATGCAGCGCAGTTTGAGCCTACAGCCGATGTCCTGATTGGACGGGACGTGGACTCTCCCACAGCCTATTTCTGTCCAACCGCCGTCTTGACCCGGAACTGCTTCAGCAGCTTCAGAGCTACAACAAAAAAGAGATAAATAAGGACCAAGGTGCTGCATGTCCCATAACGTCTTTAACTGATTTACATTAAATCTGAGATTGATTTATTCGGCCCAGCTCTGGTGACACTTTCTACAGTCCATCATTTCATCACTCTGATTTGTCTCATTGTCAAACTGACAAAATGTATGTCAGAGTAGACACGACCTTGGATTATAGCCTGGCTGATGCTGGATGTCTGAGGCACATACCCTCATTAATACTGAGTTTAAAATGATGATGATGATGATGATGATCTATGAGCCAGTATTTATATATTTAAAAAAAAAACAAGTATGTTTGCTAAATGTGACCAAAAAGGACATTTTACAATGTAAAGATAAACTCAGTGCTCTTTGGTGAACAAACTATGCATGGAGAACCTGCTTTTAGTTTACCTCAAATGTACCTCTTGTTGCCAACATATACACCAATAAATAGACTTTTATTTGATAATCTCGGCTTTTCAGAACTATCAGTCAGGTGCTTCCTCTTCTGTCTGTTCTGTTTGACTCGCCGTCCAAAGATATTAAATTATCAGTGATATCAAACTATCAAATATGTCTTTGGCATTTGTGTACTGCTGTTTCTTGTTACTTACATACATGGTGTGTGTGATAAACTAATCGGCCCATTTATTGGCTTGTTTATCGGCTGTGTTCTGATTAAAAACTTACAAAGATTAAAACGAAATGAAGAAAAATGATTCACTGTCAAACCCCTAAGTGGGAGTGAGTAACAATGTTTTGTTTCATACATGAAGGCAGCAGATTATTAGAAAACCCTGTCATTATATTGCAGATTACAGACTCTGGACATGGAGTTCTCAAACTTTTTCATGTCAAGGACCCCATCATAAGATTTTTTCCTAGGATCACCCATCTGATGTTTTGCTTTCAGGTGGTTTATTACATAAGTGTATGAAACCCATGACCAAAATAATCATACATTCTGTCATTGTGCTCCTTACGGACAGAACTATAGTGAAAAAAACTGATCTAGGATTTAACACACTGTCACACTGCAAGTTTCATTCTGTAAATATATCTACTGTTTCAGTGTTATTACCTTGTGTCTGGGGCATTTTCTTTATACCACGTGAACTCGCAGTCTTGGAGGTTCCCAAACTCCACCTCCAGATTTGGACAGACGGGGAATCCGGCCAGCAGGGACACCGGGAGCTCAGCGGTGGTGAAGGTGGGCGCGTTCCTCTGCACCGAGTATTTAACGTCCCCCACCTGCAGCACGGCTCCGTCCTGCCACGCCTCAGAGTTCAGCACCGTGTCGGCCACCTCGTCCCCTCCGTAGTACAGCTTCACCACGGCGGGTTCCGCGGTGCTTTCACACGCTCCCTTGTTCTTCTTCGACTTCTTCGCCTTCCCTTGGCTCTTGGTGATGCTGTTGGAGATCCGGGCCAGGACCTTGCCCAGAGCCTCGTCCTGGTCCCGCAGCATTTGCTTGTGGCTGCCGTCCAGAGAGAAGGAGATGGTGAGTTTTGGCTCCCCGGGGAGGCACCGCACCACGGCCGCATCCATCCTGCCGAGGAGGCGGCAGGCTCTGGTCAGAGTCCTCGGCCAGGAAGAGAGCAGGCGGCGGGGAAGCAGCGTAAGAGCAGCGGCGAGGTGGTTAAACATGAAGTCCCAGGCGGCAGCAAGAGGACGGCAGGGTTTGACTACACGGTCAACGGCAGGCGGGGGGGTCCCCGTCCTGAAGTCACCTGGTTGTGATCTGTCCTACAGCTACACCGGTTAGCCAGGATGCTACACAGCAAAGCTAAACCGGAGAGAAAACTGGCACAATGGCGAGTTTTAATTCGGCCTCCAGTTCTCTGAGTCAAAACTTAATAGCACGCATGCTTCGCAAATAAACCCGATGCGTTAAACAACGTGTACTTTTTTTATTTTCACAAAAGTTGGTCCATTATCTCTCAGTACTTTCTCTGAAATCAGCATGTGCGTCTTCTTCTTGTGTACAATATGGTTCCTTCAACGCTTTTACACAACTTTACTGCCACCCAGCGGACAGAACTGGAGTTACACCAATCGTGTCTTATTCACATGGAGACCCAAACTATTCAATATTACATAATTTATTCCATGTATTTATATTTTTTATGCTAAAGTTTTATTCTTTGTATTTCTATTATGTATTGATATTATTTATTGTATTTTGCCTTTCTTTTCACATTCCCCTGTGCTGCTTTGCCAATGTGAATTTCCTCTGTGGGGTATCAATAAAGTTATATCTTCTTATCTTATATACAATACAAATACAATCTAATTCTTATTTTACTTCTAAGTATTCTTTATTGCACACTAGCATTTTTGCACAGCCTCAAGAGTATGCGCATGTGATGAAATAAACTATTTGAGTTTTGATCAAAATAATTATTTGCATGAGTGGACTATATATATCCAATACATTTTAATGAAATTCATCCGGCTTGTTTGTACACTAAACAGGTTTATTTGATTATTGTTTTTATATTTTACTAAACAGACTTTGTAAAAAGCAAAATTTGAAATGAAACCAGGTGGAAAATTACCTACTACAAAGAGGGAAACGGAACAAAACAAAATATATTTTTTTACCCATATTTTTATTAAATTTGTTATAAATACAAATAGGCCTACAGAAACTCACAAATAGGCAAATAAAAAAACTAGAAATATATATTTAAAAATCTGATCCTGAGCTGAAAGTATACCATCACACCAGAGGTTTGGTGCCAGTTGTTAGCATCAAATCAGCTGTGACTCTTTTTGAAGTGTCTAATTATCTCCATGGCTACTCTACAGAATATTTTTCTCAGCAAAGTTTTCCACACAGCATTGTTCAGTGTTTTGGGGGAAGTAGACGTCGTCCTTGTGTTCGTCGTCATGCTCGATATGTTTCAGGTGGATGACCATGTGCAGGGCGTAGGCCAGGACCAGCAGCAGGATGAGGGAAGTGATGAGGCCCATCAGGATGGCCGGTGTCAGAAAGGTGGCGCAGTCAGTCGCAGGAGAAAATTTACCAGAGGTGATGTTGAACGCCTGAATCTGAGGAGGACATGAGAGACATAAAGAAGATAAAATTCATACTGTGATTCATAATGTGTGTAAAATTTAGCTTCATTGTTATTCATCCTCCTACACAGTGAAGTTCAAATCCAAACAAACAGTGAAACAAATTGTTTTGTTTTTTGAGTCAGGGTCAAGAAATATTCCATAAATATCCATTTTCATGTCAATAAATAAATAAAACTACCCAAGCTTTGGTCAGTTTTACTTAAATATGACAGATTATTTTGGTCACTTAGGGCCAGTGGCAATAAGACGTGAACACTTACATATCACCTTTTAAGATGATACAGCAAACCTGTTAGTAAACAGTTTACTTATTTACGCATTAAGCAGTTACAGAGCAACATTATCATTTATTTGTAGTCGTGTCTGTGTCCACCTGATGAATGTTAGTCCAATGTGCACTCTCTTTTAGCTCTCTTTTAGGTGTCTCCCAACTCCTGAGCGAAATATCTGGCTCTTTGGCTGCTAAACGCTGCACTATGTTCACCATAGCTCACCACTATGTTTGTGTAGTGTACTGTGGACTTTTAGAGGTTTTTCAGCTTTTTTACCTGAAACAGCTTCCCGCTTTAGCTGAAAACAACACGATGAGAACAAGAAGCTGAAAGAAGCTTTAAAGCTGTGCAGAACTGAGGCAAAATGCAGAATCCTTTTCTGCGGGTTTATCACTACAAGCAACCCCCATTTTTTTTTTAGTTACAAAAGTTTTACTTATGTTGGCCTTGGAAGAAATAGGTATCTGTAGGTCGTTAGCTAGTTAGCCAGGAAGGCCTTTTGCTCATGTGCTTTTAGTTTTGGAACGGCTTACTATTGCTATGTCATGATTGGATTTTCACTATTTGAGGGAGAGGTTTAGTTAAGGATCAATTTAAAGATGGATGAACTTAAAACTTATGCCTCTTTTAAACTTAAAGAAGTGGCTAACAGATAGTCAGCACAGTCAACATTAAATTTAGACACTTGCTGCTATCTTGTCTTTTCTATTCTGCCTGTTTGTGCTTCTTGAGCTATGCATATGAGGTTGGCTGGTTCATTAGTGTTTAGATAGGCTAAACTTCTGTTGTAATTTATTGTATTGGGCTAAATCTGTATGTATTATTTATAGCCTCATTCTTTTATCTTTTTAGAGTGACATATTACCACCAGTTCAGGGACAACAGATTGCCCTTGCTCGATAAACCTGTAAATTTATTTATAAAAAATAAAAATAGTTTCTCCAGATGTCATTGATCGAGCTGCAGCTATGGTAAATCATATATTAGCTTTAAGATATCAATGAGTTAGCTGGGTAAATGGACAAGTACCTGGAAGTTGGTGAAGGTGATGGACCAGCGGTGGGCGTGGTCGGTGCTGGGCAGCAGCAGGGCGCTGTAGCGCTTCAGGCTACTTACATGGAGGCAGTGGTAGGAGGAGGAGGATGGAGCGTACACATCGCTGGCGTTGAACACAGCCTCCTCAGAGGTGTTGTACAGCAGAGAGACGTTGTCCACCGAGAACCACCACTGACCCGAAGACTCGTAGAAAGTGTTGGACAGCTGCAGCCTGACGCCAGAGGGACGAGAGGAGACCTTTACCTTTAATTGTTCAGGTGGTGCTAGCATGGCTGTAGACTTTTAAGCCTTAATGTGTAGGTACCACATGGTACATGTGCAGTTTTTAACCTTTACACATTCCTGCCAATGGTGTCACATTATTCCACTGACCTACACGAGGTGCTAATGCACCCAAAAATACAACACTGCACCTGAGAGGTCTGTGTCTCTAATCTAAGTAAGTAAAAGTAGAAAGTAAAAAGTACAATGTTTCTCTCAGAAATGTAGTGGAGTAGAAGTATAGTATAAGCACCTCAAAATTGTAGTGTATTTCTTGAGTAAATGTACTTTACAAGAAAACTCCACAGATGGATCTGACTTGTCAGTGTGACCTTGAATATAACATCTGATCACACATTTAACTTGATTAACGTTGTAAAGTTGGATTTTAGCACATGATTGGACAGATTGCATTATGACTGACCTGATGGACAGGCCTCTCAAATTTTCCACATCCCCAAACCTCATGACCAACCTGAAGACAGACAGACGGACAGAGGGTCAGAGTTAAGTGACAAAAGACTTGAGGTTATGTGATATTTTTGGATTTGGAATGACATAAGAAACAGCTGTTGGACTTTTTTCATCAACATCCTACCTCGGACATATCTCTGTGGATGTACAGTAATGGTCTCTAAATTGGACAATAGTCTTTTGGATTCTGTGCTTCAATTATTGGAATAACAATTTTATTTTTATAATAGCTTTTTATCTGCCTACATCTCCTACAGCTCTCTCAGACGTATGAGAAGGAGGGATATCTGTTTGAGCTATATCTTGAGATGTTTCTCCAGAAAACAACTAAATCTAAATTATTTATGTTTTCTGATGCTTTTAAAGGACAGACAGGTAGACAGACTTTCCATTCAGACAGACAGGTGTACTAACGTGGCCTTGTCCTGTCGGCAGATGGACTGGCTGGTGTCGACAGGTATATGAGGAGAAAAGGCTCTCTCCGTCAGGTCCAGCTGCTTCTCCTTCTCATAGCGGACAGACAGCTTCCTGGCCTGGAACAGGAAGCAGGGCTCCCCATTGGACAACACCTGGTTGGGCGGAGACAACAGTATTACTGAACACTTGGGCCCCATTTCAGAAAGTGGGATTAGTTAAAATTCTGAGTTTGTTAAGCCTGCTTTCTGAAACAGGACCCTGGGGTAGTTCATTCTCTAAACGTTTTGCACCTGTTTTACGTTTTCGGATTGAACGACACGTTTCCTCGAAACGGTGTGTAACTTTGCGCAATGGGCTTTGAGGTATGTTTTCTCGCAATTGGTGCTGGTGCCTATGTAAATACAGCTGTATTTAAAAGGCAGTAACGTGCAGTGCACTTGCGTACACAACAGTGAGTTCAAGTCACCACCGTTTCCGTGAAAGGTTCAGTCTGTAAATGCTGTGCATTGTTTTGCTATTGTTTCTATGACTACAGCATTATTGGACAACACCCTACAGGCGGAGACAACAACATTATTGGACAACAACATAAATGGATAACACAGAACAGGTGGAGACAACAACATTATTGGACAACACAGTACAGACAGAGACAACAACATTATTGGACACTTGCAGTGCAGGCGGAGACAACAACATTACTGGACAACACAGGAGAGGTGGAGACAACAGCATTATTGGACAACACCATACAGGCGGAGACAACAACATTACCGGATAACACCGTACAAGTGGAGACAACAACATTATTGGACAACACCGTACAAGCGGAGACAACAACATTACCGGACAACACCGTACAAGTGGAGACAACAACATTATTGGACAACACTGTACAAGTGGAGACAACAACATTATTGGACAACACCGTACAAGCGGAGACAACAACATTACCGGACAACACCGTACAAGTGGAGACAACAACATTATTGGACAACACCGTACAAGTGGAGACAACAACATTATTGGACAACACCGTACAAGCGGAGACAACAACATTACCGGACAACACTGTGCAAGTGGAGACAACAACATTATTGGACTACACCGTACAAGCGGAGACAACAACATTACCGGACAACACCGTACAAGTGGAGACAACAACATTATTGGACAACACCGTACAAGTGGAGACAACAACATTACCGGACAACACTGTGCAAGTGGAGACAACAACATTATTGGACTACACCGTACAAGCGGAGACAACAACATTACCGGACAACACCGTACAAGTGGAGACAACAACATTATTGGACAACACCGTACAAGTGGAGACAACAACATTACCGGACAACACTGTGCAAGTGGAGACAACAACATTATTGGACTACACCGTACAAGCGGAGACAACAACATTACCGGACAACACCGTACAAGTGGAGACAACAACATTATTGGACAACACCGTACAAGTGGAGACAACAACATTACCGGACAACACTGTGCAAGTGGAGACAACAACATTATTGGACTACACCGTACAAGCGGAGACAACAACATTACCGGACAACACCGTACAAGTGGAGACAACAACATTATTGGACAACACCGTACAAGTGGAGACAACAACATTATTGGACAACACTGTACAAGTGGAGACAACAACATTATTGGACAACACCGTACAAGTGGAGACAAGAACATTATTGGACACAGTGCAGTGCAGGCGGAGACAACAACATTATTGGACAACACCGTACAGGCAGAGACAAGAACATTATTGGACACAGTGCAGTGCAGGCGGAGACAACAACATTATCAGACAGCACCGTGCGAGCAAAAACACAATCTCTGGTGGTCAACTCAATCAATGGTGGGCGGAATGTGTTCCCTAAGTTCCACAAAATAAAACTCCAGTATCAACTTTTCAGAGTCACAAATTGGCAAATAGGATGTGTGTTTTACTTTGTGTTATGAACATACTGCCGCCTATATCTAATAATCATGTGGTTATAATCAACTACAGCTACAGGCTACTATAATCCTAATGTTGGAACCACCAGCAACAATTCCAGTTATTTACAGAGGGGGAGGATATCTGTTAAAGCCACACTGTGAGGATTTGTGAAATCCTGTTGTTTTTTGTCGTGCCCAGAGTCAGATGAGAAGATGAATAATGGTTTAATATCTGTGTCCAGTACAAATAGGTGCAGGCAAGGACATGTTTAGCCCTTAGCCTAGCAGGGGAAACTGCCAGCGTAGTATCTTCAAAAGTGAAAAAATGCTCCTAGTACAAAACCACTACAATGAAATAATTGCCAATTCTAAACAATTATGACCATCAATCTTGTTTAGACAATCAAATTTAATAGTAAGGAGGTGTAGATAATGGAGGAAAACTTAATTTGATTGAAGATTATACACCAGATGGACAGAAATGCTGTTTTGTCTGTGTGTTATTTGTATGTATTACAGTAGCTGGTTAATTGTCTGGAGACAACAATGCTACCTTGAGGGGAGGGAACGGAAGTGCAGCTCCTGGCGTCTGAAGTAACTTCCTCCGTGATACATCTGGAGACTGGATAGGAAGCTGGAGACAAGAAGAAAATACTTATTTATCACATGAAACACAATTTCATATGTAAATTCAATTCAGTGTGTCTCATTCACATGGAGGTATGATCACAATATGCAATATTAGGTTCACGAGAACTAGACGACAAGATCCTTAAACAGTGTTTTAAATATATTGTCAATGCCAAGATGTATGAGCGAGGGGTCTGGGGGAAATCCTCCAAGAAATTTTGATCTTTAAACACTTAATTTCCTGCCTTCTGGTGAAAGTTTCTGCACCATTTTATGGTGGAAATGTTTTTATTTATGTAAAAGGAAACAGAAAATTCAGGTAGCATGTGACATTTCACAATATATAAATATAACAGAATATGATTCAGTGCAGCTCTCAGGCATTCTGTGCATTGAGTGTTTACTCAACAGTGAAACTAGACTTTCTTTCTCAATGTCAGTGCTGACGCTTGCTTACTTTAACTTAAGCCCAATTCTGAATGCAAGATTTGTGGTGCTGTATTTTTACCACCACTCTTCACCTGTAAGTAAAAAATCAGTACAGTGAGGTGAACGCTGCTGTTTTCTCCTCCACTCAGAGTTTACCTGCAATCGGTCGTCTGCAGGTACCAAACGGTCTTCTATCCACACCCCTCCATCGCTCTGTGCTATCCCTTTATCTGGAGAGAAAGTCAATAACCAAATGAGTTCTTTCATGAGATAGATAGATAGATAGATAGATAGATAGATAGATAGATAGATAGATAGATAGATAGATTGATTGATGGCACTTACCATAGACTGGAGAGACAGCAGCACTGTAAATAGAAGTGACAGGAGGATCAATAAATAACTAAAATAATGTACATCATAATTTTTCGCCCACTTTTACTCTCACATAGGGTCCTCTGTTTTCATTTACACAATTCTCTCTTTTATTATATTTATTTTATTAATCAGTATTTTCTTTTAGTTTTTTTCAGTACATTCAGGTGACACATTTAATAAATTATCTCGCTGCAGTCAGATAGCTCACATAGATTATTATCTGTCAGAAGAGCCTGATGGTGTTACAATTTGAAGTCAGTTTTTTTCAATGGCTAGATTTATTTTATAAATTATTCATTTGTGCTCGTGCACAAAATCTTTTAATATCATCATTTTATAGTATGTGACAAGAAATATGACTGAATCCAAAAAAAACAAACTATGTTCACATGCTGTTAGTCATTTAGTGGGCATTTACAACAGCAAAGGAGATGTTCTATTCAGATTAAAGATTGGTGTTTACTTTAAATTCTCATATGCTTAACTGTGAACTGCAACATGAAGCTACTAACACATGGAAAGTGGTGCACTGTTACACAAGCTATGGTATATTATACAAATAAACACTTAAAATAATATGGTGTGCTATGCACGATGAACCTGGAGGGTAGCAAAGAAAGTTCTCACCCACTTTGTCTTTAAATTAATAGTTAAATTACCATTAGTTAAATTAAAAAAACATAATGATTGTTGGTTTAGGATTAAAGGTTTAGTAACAAATTAATTAAGGGTTTAAACATTACCCTAAACAAATACAAATTATGAAGGTAAGAAATAGTGCAGGGAGCATGAATGACCAGGAGATGGACCTGTAAGGTCTCAAGTACCCAGAATGCATCTGGGCAGCCCGGTGACCCAGTCGTTCACCCTGTGGATTAGTGTTTAAGGTTACAGGGAGATTGATCAGTCTGGAACAGAGATATACTGTTGCCAGATGACCCACTCTTACCCCGATTACAGAGAGAAAGAATAGTCTGATGATTTAATGTCAGAATCAGTTTAACACCAAACAGCAGCTCTGATTGCTTTTTATAAACACATACAGCACATTCAGGTTTTATGTAAAGAATGCTGACGATGTTTCCATCACAGATCAAGAGAGGCAACAACAAGAAATGAGCTACATCCTGTAAACTGTGAAGCCATGAAAACTTATACTAAAACTTTAACACATAAAAACTCAGCTACTCTTCTTCATCAGAACAGGGATGGAAAATAATAATTTGTGTGCAAGTTTTTGTAATTGCCTATACTTCATTTTTGCTCACACATAAAATTAAATTACTTTTTGGTCACCATAGTTTGAGAAATGTACAGTTTGTTATAATGTCAGCAAGGGTCAATTCAGACTGTGTGCGTGAAGCTCAAACATTATGTGGCCCAATAACTGCTGCCTGTTCCCGTGTCCGTTTTTAAGCATGTGTGGCCTTTAACATGTGGTGTCTGCACATATGTTATACACCACAACCACAACAGAGGATGGAACAGTAGTTGACATTTCCTACAGTATGTTTGAGGGATGGCAAACATAACACACTGTTGTTTCACAGGCAAGATGTGAAGTATGTCTACTCTGGTCTGTGAGCGAGGAGCATGTAGCCTTATGAAGTGAAAAATAATCAGTCACAGTAGTCTCAACTCTGACAGTCCAGGGACGTTCAGACTCTCAAGGTTCCTCTTAGATGATCTAGAACAAAACTTGTGTAACATTTTTTTCAGCCCAAACATAATGTATTATAAATGTATTTTGCTGAGAACAATAGTCAGAGCTGTCAAATCCTCCCTTACTCCCTATATCCAAAAAGCTCTTCTTCTCTGCTGGGTCAGAGCACAGAACTGTGGATTGTGGGATTGCACTGATTATATAATCATACAATCATGAGCTCTCACACACACACACACACACAAACATACACACACAGGTCATGAAGGATGGGGTGGCTCTCAGCCATTAGGAGATTTTGCAGATTCTCCCGCCCTTCTACCATCAGCAGCCCTCTGTAAAAACATCTGCAGACGTAAAGCAACATCATCGTTGTCAAGAATGTTGATGTTGCTTGAATCTGCAAAACCCCAGATTATGATAAATTGATCCAATGCCAACATTTGCACAATTCTCACTTACTACAACATCTGGTGGACCATCCAGCAGCTAAAGAAACAGATATTTTTTTCCCAGGATTTGGTGGCGACCAAACCAGATCAGGTGGACACAACCATGACTCCGATGGGGTGATCATGTCTGCTGGATGTTAAAGTAGGTAACTGTTTGTTTACACGTTTGCCATAACTACTTAATAAGGTGATAATGTGTCCATGTTGGGTTTTCATCTTGTTCCTCTGCCCCCAAATCACCAAATCAGTAATTGCAACTAACACAGTCAATGAAAATACCCACAGGTCCTGATGGGCCAGAAACACACCAGTAATCTTTGAGCTGAACGTGTCAAGAGTCAAAGATTAAAAAGTCAGGAGAGGTCAGGAACACCAGGCATTAGATTGTTTCATGAAGGGTAACATGTCTCTCTGTCTCTTCACCTACCTGTCAGCAGGTTGTTCGTCGAGGCAGGCAGACGATTGTAGACGGAGGAGAAGGAGAGAGAGGATGAGGATGCAGCAGTGTTTCCATCGTGAAGCCATAGCTGTGGTGACCAGAGTGTGATGCCAGACTGGTCTCTTCCCCTCTCCCCCTCATAATCTACTTTAATCAGCCCACCGTCTGTAAGCCCCCCCCCTCCAGACAAACGAATCAGCCAATCAGGACAGAGCAGCGACAGACAGGGTTAAAAGAGAGAGAGAGCCCTGCTGGCAGGTTAAAGACATTTTCTCTTTTTCAGTTCAGCTCAGTCAAAATAAAGGTCATTTCAATGACAAATGCACTGACAGGACACCTGGTAAATTTCACCCACATGTATCAAATAGTACAAAATATATATACGTTCTTCATCTACTTATATGGATATACTTATTTATTTTTTATCTATTTTGTGCACCACAGAGGGAAACAAGAGTTTACATCCTTGCTGGTGGCTCTGTGAGACTATAACATGAACTGAACTGGAAAGCATCAAACATTAACTTAACTTAAATATATATGTTTTATTAAAGTAAAGCTAATTTAATTTAAAATGTCATAAAGAACTTACAGCTGCTGATGGGGAGGCTTTGTACCAGAGTTATAACAAAGACTACAGGATATAAGATTGCTCCTACCCACTTTGTTATAAGAGGGACTGAATTCAAAACTAACCTCTCTGGAGAGACTCTCCAGAAGAGGTTAGTTAGAAGAAGTCTGCTTAATTTAATGAGTTTATTGAACTAAGCCGTACATTCATTCAACTCATTGTTTCAAGATCAAAGACTTCAAGTTTATGAGTTCTGAAGATAAAAACTAGAAATTTTTAATTTAACAGTGTTGGGTAGCGACTAGATACATGTAATCTGTCACAGTTACTGGTAAAAAT
The DNA here is from genome assembly GCF_021292245.1 of Micropterus dolomieu. NCBI lineage: Eukaryota > Metazoa > Chordata > Actinopteri > Centrarchiformes > Centrarchidae > Micropterus > Micropterus dolomieu. The sequence goes on along the minus strand of NC_060167.1, from coordinate 8,461,101 downwards.
GTGTAATTAAATCACAGCTACTTATGAAAATGTTTATGATTACTTTGAGGGTTACAGCTGAATATTTTCTGTAAACAGCTCAGCTAAAATGTACCATGTAAAGCCACCTTGAGCTCTGGAAAGGCGCTCTATAAATAAAACTTATTATTATTATTATTCCTATTTGTTGAATAATACTCATTTTGTTGCTTTGTCTGTTTTTCATGTGCACAATGTCTTCCTTTTCCATTTCCAGCCACAGCTATTAAGTAAAGTTTGATGCTGTTCTGATGCTTTTCATTGATTCTCATGTTTGAATTCGCAGCACCACTCGACTGCCAGCTTAATTACATCTCAAGCTGTCTTTTCAAAATGAGTTTCAATGATTAGAAACCGTTGAAAACAGTGATCAAAAGTAATGAAATGTAATGAGTTACATGAAGTAATTAAAATACTTACACTGCTATTACATTTTTAATAGAGAGCTCCCACAAGTTTATTTTTACACTTTAAAATGTTCTGATCAGTACATATATTGGTCAAAATTCACTAATGCAGTGTGTATGTATAAAACCACTAACTACTAAGATATTATTATCAGATCTTCTTTTTACCCTTTTATATTGATGAGCCGACATATTGGCATCAAACATCTTGCATTTTTTGAACTCAACATTTTAAGAACAACATACAGATTTTTCGTCCATAGGCTTTTTAACGAGACAGTAGGCTTAATCAGTGGTTCTCAAAATCTGGGGACCCCCAGGGGTCCATGAGGGGGCTCCAGGGGGTCCCCAGCAAAAAGAGGAATCATTTATTTTGACTACAATTTCATCCATAAGTACACCATGACTACATGGATCATGGATTTCATACACTTTTTGTAATAAAACATCTAAAAGCAAAAATCCTATTAGATAGGGTACCCTGGGACAAAATCCTCTCTAATGAGGGTCCGTGGTCTAATTTGGGTCAATTTAGGCGTCCTTGATGTGAGCAAGTTTGAGAACCACTCGGTTAAATAATCCAAGCACTAAAGTAGTGAGTAAAGTAAAATACAATAAAGTATAAGATGATATAAAAAAGGTAAAACCAACATTTTACATAAGACAAATTAAATTGAATACAACAACATACTCATAGATTAATGCTTAAAAATCAAATCATGTTAAAAAGCCTTAAAGGTTTGGAGTAACCTTGAAAAATATACATATATAGAAGTCGCAGGATGTCACAGTGTGGTAACAAAATTATTAAATCACCGTTGTTTTCCATTCCTGTGATAATTTCAGTCAGGCATTTTCTATAGTCAGGCCTGTCCGGGGTCCTCAGACTAGACATTGCCGCGGTGCATGCTGGGTCCTTCCTTTCCATCCCAGGCTCGCTTCTGCAATCATGGGTACGGCTCAAACTTCATCCTAAATACCGATTTATTCTGTGTACAGAGGTGGTTTTTCATATCGGTGTCGTACATGAATATCTTACGAACTATTTTCGATGTGTTTGTAACGGTAGAAATTCACAGTCAGTTGAAAAACGGAACATTTTGACGGTTCTGTTTCCCCGCAACGTGGAGCGGCCATAACATGTCCGCGAAGCACTAGCTGCGTGTTAGCATGGTTAGCTTAGCATACGGTCCTTTTACGCTTCAAACTGTTGTTGTTAATATTATAACGTTATTATTAAACTAAAGAACGGAACAATACAATAACTAATGTTCCGCTGATATCATGGAGAAGGTCTCAGATGGTGTTCGTAAGGCTCCTTAACCGTAACATGTTAACGCCGCTCGTAGCTTGAAACGTGAAGCTTCGTTACCTTTTTATAGCTGCAGAGGACATTTGTGCGATTGAACATTAAAGTATATTGCAGTGGCTTGACTAGGCAAAGTTACAGCTAGCTGTAGTAAGTCCCACTACTAATGTAACGTTACTAAACTGGACACGTCAGTCTGCTGCTTTGTGCTCAAGTTTTCTCAGTTTGTGCCTCTTATGTAGTAATTATTAGTCTTCAACTTCTGTAAGTCTGTAATTGGTGAGAATCGGAATAACTAAAGCCATGTTTGTATGTGACAGACATTGCCAGTAGACAGTGATGCTGCTTGTGTTGCCTTAGTCCCAGTTTGCATCATGTATAACATTTACAATCCAGTTACTTTTGAACACGTTTAACCTGTTAACTTACTTATCATTGGAAACTTTAATTGCCTCCTGACATTTGTTGCACTTGCATTGACCCCTGTGGGAGAATTTTGGTCTTTAGTGAGGAAACCGTTTCAGTACAGCTCAGATGTAAACTGACTTCTGTAGCCCTTCAAAGACTGCCTGTGGTCATTTTAACAGTTAAAACTTGATGATCTTGTTTATAGCATGGTGTTCACTCACGCCATTATAGCCCACATTTAACTCTGTATATTTCTGCTACAGAAAAGGGAAACCTCTTTCTGTACTTTATTTTTTTTTTTTTAAATAGAAAGCATTTTTTTCTTTTGCACTTTATAACAATCTTTGTTCTGCTGTAGAAACCTGTGGCTTACATATACATGGATGTTTCAAAATATAATCCAAGAAAGCTTTGTTGAATTCCACATCATCTGAGAGCTACAGTGGTCCTGCATTGACTCTTAACTTCCTGCTGGTCTTTGTCTTTCAGGAAAGTGTCGTGGTCTGCGCACAGCCAGGAAGCTCCGTAACCACCGCCGTGAGCAGAAATGGCACGATAAACAGTACAAGAAGGCCCATTTGGGCACAGCACTGAAGGCTAACCCCTTCGGAGGAGCCTCCCACGCCAAGGGCATCGTCCTTGAGAAAGTGTAAGTACCAAGAGGCCTGCCAATCAGTTGATACTGAAGGTGAAGTGATTGGTAATTACTCAACACAAAGACAAACAGCTAGTCATTTTTGTAGGTGTTGGCATACAAGCGCTGGTTGGTGTTTGGGATGCCAGCTGGGAAAATGGCAGCATTTACCTCTTCTCTCCATTATACCTTTTTGGAAAGTTCTGAAGTCCTTGTTGAAATGTTTCTGTGAAGTATTGCATTGAGTCTTTTAGTGCTGGATCGAAATCATGATCACTTTCGTGGTTTTAATCTGGGAAGATTTGGAAGTATTAAGCCAAACGTGGGTGTAATTTTATTATTTTTTCTGTTAACTGATTAACTGCTGGCATCACACACTGAATGAAAACCTTAGCAATTAAGAGTCCGTGATGAGCAGTGGCATGTGTCAAAAAATACAACATGCAGTGCAAAGGGTATTTACAGGATAGATCTTTATGAAACATAAAACGTTCCTGACAGTTCATTCCAGTTTGAACTATTTTCTGGGTTAATTTTAAGTTAAAGCGTTGTTTTCTGTCTGCAGTGGTGTTGAGGCTAAGCAGCCCAACTCTGCCATCAGGAAGTGTGTGAGGGTTCAGCTCATCAAGAACGGCAAGAAAATCACTGCCTTCGTCCCCAACGATGGTTGCCTCAACTTCATCGAGGTAAATGTCCGCCCTGTATACATCCTTGAATTACAGCCTATCGAGCAGTTGCTGTGCAGCAGTTGAAGACATGGTGTTATGTTAAGCTACAGGAAATCTAAGCATACTAATTGCATTCCCAGGTTCAAATCAGCCAGAGAGAACTATTTTCCTTCTGAGCTTTCTCAAATGTCTTCATGCAGCTTAGCATTGGTGTAGTGAGTCTGCAGGTCCTAAAATGTGTTGAAGCTGCAGGTAACTTAATCCAGAGTTACTTGCCAAATCAATGTATAGATTTGTTTGCTTAAACCATCCTGCATATTTGTCCAAGATCAGATTTTATATATATATATATATATAATATAAAAAATTACAGTAAGCCGTACAGGTTGACGTTATCGTCACTCATTTCCTCCTTGCATTTCATCTCCCTCTGACCACCCTCTCTGATCTCTTTCCGGTCCTGCAGGAGAACGATGAGGTTCTGGTGGCAGGATTTGGCCGTAAAGGTCACGCCGTAGGAGACATCCCCGGAGTACGATTCAAGGTCGTTAAAGTGGCCAATGTGTCCCTGCTGGCACTCTACAAAGGCAAGAAGGAGAGACCCAGGTCATAAACAGTCGAGGCAGAAAATAAAATAAACAGGTTTTCAATTACAGCCTGGTTGTTTCGTGTTCTCATTTGTTTCTCGCTCACAAACTTTACTTTTTAGAACAGTGGTTCTCAACATTTTTTGGGCCAGCGCCCCCCTATCCATTATCCAGGTCCCTTTCTGCCCCCCATCAAAAAAGATGTTTGCTATTTTCCCTGAATATTGTTTTGGTTTGTTTGTTTGTTTCTATTTAAAAACATGGAAAATGCACATAATTGAATGACAAATTATTTTCCCAGGTAACAAAAAGCCATGTGGAGAGTAATTAACTAATTAGTGAATGTTCCTCCCAGAAACTGTGTGAAGCCACACTTAATAAGTGTATGGGGGTCCTCCCCCGGAAGATTGAGCATTGAACACTTAATTTCCTGTATTCTGGTGAAAATGTTTGCTCCACTTTATGCCTTTTCTGCACCAATTTATGGTGGAAGTGTCTCATTAAATAAAGGGAAACACAAATTCAAGTGCCAGGTCACAATTCAAAATATATAATTATAATAGACTATAATGTGAGGCTCTTAGACATTCTATATTGCTTTTTAATATTTTTATCCTGTAGATAACATTTAATATCCTTGTTGAGTCAACACACATGATTAAGTCTTGCCACCTCTTTTGTGGGGAAGTAACCTATTTAAATGTTTGTGGCCCCTTTTCATCAGTGATAAATTAATCAGTTTTATTGACTGGACTTTTAGTTCATCTGTTAATAACATAACTGTTTCCCACAAAATGACAGTGTAAGGCGCAGCTATAGACAGCATGCTAGCCTCGAAAACTCAGCTGTATTCTAACGTTAACTTAACTCTCCTTTTTAGCTAGGCTCCTTACATGCTTGCTAATAACTTTTTTAAGATGGTTCTCAAACATTGAAAGCAACCCATTTAAGTGTTTTGCAGAGAAACAAAGAGAGATGCAATCTATCACCTTTTTATAAGAATAAGACGAGCTGGATTTTTTATAAGCAGCGACCAGATGCAACAGTAAAGACGGTGCAGATGTCTGGGTACAACCTGAGTTTCGGTTTTGATAGGCTTCCCCATTAAGAAGCCTCCATGCAGCTGTAAACGGAATCGCAGGTGGAAATCGCGAGCTTTGGGGTGTACCAGCATCTGTCTTAGTGTGTTCTTGGGTTTAAACCCAAGAACAGATGCTGGTACACCCCAAAGACCGCACACCCAAACACAAGAAAAGCAATCTAGTGTATGCGGTCCAATGCAGTGAGGAATGCACAGACCTGTATATTGGGGAGACTAAACAACCACTACACAAACGCATGGCTCAACACAGAAGGGCCAACTCCTCAGGTCAAGACTCTGCAGTCTACTTACATCTGAAGGACAGAGGACACTCGTTTGAGGACCACCAGGTGCACATTTTAGACAGAGAAGATGGATGGTTTGAAAGAGGTGTCAAGGAAGCATCTACACCAGGGACGAGAAGCCGTCATTGAACAGGGGAGGGGGTCTACGCCACCACTTATCCCCCACTTACAATGCTGTCCTTTCATCACTTCCCAGGAAACTCAACAAACGTAACCTATTGGCCTCAGGTGAAGATACCAACAATGGTCGTTCAGTCTTGGCCACAGGTAGTCTTAACGACCGTAATGACTGTCGTCACAGCAACAAGGAACAATAACGAACCAGCGGTATCGATGACCCGGGCCAACGACCCCACTGAGGTTAAATAGCTGAGTTTCCCTGCCAGTCAGTCAGAACTGAAGAAGTCCTTTGGATGAGGGACGAAACGTCTTCCAGTATCTTCAACCAAGTCCAGTTGCCCTTGATTTTAACCTTCGTTGGATAACTATGACCTGGATGACTGAGAATCTTCATAGACAACTTGTTGACCCAATGTTTTATTTTTCAGAGTGTAGCGTAGTGTAGCAGCCAAACCCACTTTACAGTATCAAACAGCAGACACAGTTAGAGAAGATGGATTACATCATGCATTTTCCCAAAGCAACTTACAATTGCTATATATGTTATATAGGACATGTGTAGAATTGAACCCGGGTGGACAAAAAAAAATCAGTTACTGCAGGTTTAAATGCATTAATCTGTTTGAAACTGGTCTACCTGGATTGTATTTCATCGTCTCACTGGTACCTCAAAAAACACGCACACCAACGCAGCCCCTGTGCTGGTTTAACATTAGGAAAGGTGGCGAGTAGCATCTAAAGGTTGCTGAGCCAACAAGTTTAGTCTGGCGAGGCTACTAACCTAAATTGTGGACTACAGAAATACCAAGGTTAAACTTTTCACACTTAATTTTTCTACTTGAAAGTTTGTGCACAGAAAACATTAGCATCAGTATTTAGACCCAGTGGTGATATTAAGATCATTAACCAGGGCTACTTGAAGTAAAAACCCGCAAGTGTCTCCAGTGAAACTAGTTAATGGTAAACTGCTGCAGCCATTTAGAAAACAGCAATTTCTGTGCAAGTGGGATGAGTTTGGTAAGTTCTGATGAGCAGGATGGTAAAATTCGTTGTGTCACCTCTCTGTGTCTCACAGCTCCGACTGTCAGCCTCATTTATGCACTTGGCTGAGACGATCCTTTTGCACACAGTCCTTAATTTATTAGCAGCCCAATTAAAGAGCAGCGATGTGGGCCGAGGGTGGAAGAGAAAGTGACAGAATCACGGCGCTCTCATCTCCTCATGAGTAATTCTTTTACTGAGGTTCTAAATCGGGTTTGCCTCTGACTGATAATGGATGTCCCGGCTATCTAAACATGCACTCAAAAGCCAGCTCAATCCCTCAGCTGAGATAAAGCAGACAAATTACACAAGGAGCAAAGTACAAGGAATAAAAAAAACAGAACAGCTCCTGAAGGGTTTTATCAGAAGTTTTGGAGTGTTTGTGTTTGTAGATGTGCTTGTAAGTTGCTGCACCTCCATGTTTGTCTGCGAAGAAGTGAATGTGAGTTGAGGAGACAGAAGGACAAAATTGGAGATAAAATTCCAAATGATAAATTGATCGTTTAATGGGTTATCTCTGTCTCGTTAACCTTCGCCTGCGTGCAAATGATATGTTGGATTAAACAATGGGGTCTTTACATGGCAGGCACTACATCTCCTGACTGGCTGTGTGGAGAGACACATTGATCAAAGCGTCACATCCAGGATCTCCAACACTCCTGCTGAGCTCCGAGCCATCCATCACCAGTCCCTCCTCTGGCTCAGATGGCAGTGCCATTTAACATTTTTATAAACGCCTTCTGCTCGACATACCTGTACAGGAAATATGTCACATTATAATGTCCTTCAGCAGTCTAATGGTCACATGTTTGGGATGCCAAAGGACAGAAATTGTGAAAGTCTGTAGCCATGTTTGCAGACTTTTAATTTCTTTTTACTTTGCCTTTCTAATTTTGAAACAAAATGGACTATTGGAAAAATATTAATAGACGATTTTGCTGATAGATTAGATAGATTATTACCACTAGTGCGCGATCATTGCCTGAGGGCAGCACCAGGTTTAATTCTGGACATTTACTGAGCTCTAAATCAGTGGTTCTTAAAAGAAAAAAAACCCTTACAAATAACTACATGGACTATAGTTGTGAATGGAATCACATTTGGTGGTAAATATTTTGCACTGTTTAATCCAGTAGGTGGCGGTAATGTCAACCGCTAATGCCAAAGAAGAATAAGGCCCCGATCAGACAGAAAGCACTTTGCAGGTTCGAAAACGCGAGGCGCATAGCAATGCCTTTTTTTGGTTGAATTTGGAAAAGAGCAAAGGCGACCACCGGTCCTGTCAGTCTAATCAAAGATTATAGCGCCAGCGATCTGTAATGTTTGGTTTGCTGCTAAGTAACAACATCATATTAGCAGAGACTTGATCACAACTCATAGGTCTGTGTGTTTTGTTGCTAAAAACATCTGCCAAACGGAGAGCGCCTGGTCTGGCACTGTTTGAGTGTGAGAGCTGTAGCATACAAACACGCAGGACACAGGGAAAGGGAGATCTGTGAGGGCACATGAGACCCTCAGAAAGAGGAGACACTGCTGGTAGCACCGGTTGGTCCAGGGGCTTCGTCTTAATGATGGTCGGTTTAAGGCTTGTTTTAGGATGAGTCGGGGACAGGCTGTTACAGTCTCCGGACAATCCAAGCAACTGTAAACTTCCGTCAGCACAACTGAGGACCCGTCTCTCCATTCGCGAAATATTTTCAACCTTAAAAAGTGGTCGGACTGTCCGAAAGGTTAAGAACCCCTGCTCTAAATCATCAGACTTGGTGCGACATTCATCAGTAGAACCTGAACTTTGTCAGGCTCAGTTGACCTTAGAACTAAATGCAAACTCCTTAGCATGTTAACATACATGTTAAGTATTTAATGTTAACACGCTGATGTTGAGTATTTTAACTTATTAGCTTGCTAACATGCCGACATTCGCTTGTTGCTGCTGCCTTCAAATGGAACTTGAGAAGTTATTTTGAACATGGAAAATTAAGTATGATTTGTTTACCATGCAATGAGTCAACAAGTCGTGAAAACAGTAGAAGACAACAAAAAAAATGGACATTGCCCTGTTCAAATTTATTTTTAAAGTATAATAACTGTGTTATGTTTAGTATGAAATGGTTAAAAAGTTAACTTGAGCATTGACGTCATGTTAGATCAGTGGTTCTAAAACTTTTTCTGTCAAGCAAAAAAAAAGCCTAGATGCAAAATGTAAGTTCAACTTTGACCAAACTGCCTGAGTTATGAGACACAAGAGAAACAGGACTCTCTGCACTGATTGTTAAACCTGACAGCGAGATAGGTGTCATCATATTTCTGATTTGACAAACAGGTTTGCTTGATTCCTTTTCCTGATTATTTTTCATTCCCTGTAGAAGCAGTGTAGGGATTTCTGGCACAACTTTACCTACCTCCAAGGTGCACGGAGAAGGTCAAAACTCTAGCAACACTTCTAGTATACTGAACAGCTTTACTGCAGACCTACGTGTTTTGGTTTGTGACCTTGATAAGGGTTACCTAATCTTTCATTCCCTATAAGTCAGTCCAGGTCCTGGTCTTGTACTGTTCTTTGTATGTATGTATCTGAATACATCTTTCAAGGCTGAAATCATGACATGCACATCAGAGCAGTTTTTTTTGGTTGGCCCATAATGGCAAGCAGAGGCTACTTTGGTCTTTAGCTTCAGAGCTTCAGAGTGTTGGACAACTGGTTGTGTTGACCTGCTGGAGGCGCTAGATACAAGGTGAGGGTATTACCAAAGTCATATGGATTATTCTTGTGGAGGACATTATGTGACCTCCACAAGAATTATGTTATGTTATGTCTTTACCAAAGTCAACAGCAATCCATCTAATATTTGTCAAGATATTTGACTCAGACCAGAGGTTTTCAAAGTGGGAGGTGGGTCCTCAAAACTTGGGACATCTGTGCCATTGTGCTGTCTGATGGAACAGCACATTTTGGAGTGGCCTTTTATTGTGGCCAGCCTAAGGCACACCTGTGCAATCCCCATGCCACACCGTGAGGTGGATGGATTATCTCGGCCAAGGAGAAGTGCTCACTAACACAGATTTTGACAGATTTGTGAACAATATTTGAGAGAAATAGGCCTTTTGTGTACATAGAGAAAGTCTTAGATCAGGAGTTCCGCTCATGATGAATGGAGGCAAAAACACAAGTGTTGCGTTTTAATTTTGTTCAGTGTAATTATCAAAAGAAGATCACACAGAATAGCCAAAATGTGTCTGATTTGGTAAGAGAGATAGTTCAGATATACAGTGGTTTGGGGCAATTTGACTGTTTTTCCCACTTTGCCAGAGTCAGAAACTAATAAATGCCGTAGGACAGACCTTTTTTATGTATTTGGTTTGGTCTGAAGTTATGTCAAACCACAGTATTATGCTGTCTTGGCTCAATTGTAGAGTTTAAAAGAATTTCCTTCAGATCTTGAACAAAAGAACAAAAAGGCCTCTGATCATGGCCACAATGCATGTATGAAACTGACACAAAGTTTCATTACTATCAAAGGTTTTATGAATCAAAACATTGGTGGCAGGCTGGGATCAACATCATTATTCAGAGTTTGTGTACCTTCCACTGATCTGGACAGAAATCATCTGATAGAGCAGGAACTGAGCCTGAGGTGGAAATGTATCCTTCAAATATTCATAAAATGATATGTTTTGGTCAAATTTAACATTTATTAATATCGGGAGCTAGATTGTGAGTTAAATGAAGTGACCCCATGTTCAGGCAAATAAACAGAAAAAAAACAATGAAATGTAATAAATCAAAGGCATGTATCAGTACCGGATTATAAATCTAATTTTTTGTTGGCAGGCTGCAGAGTGGCTATGCCTCTCTATTAAGAAAGTGTCAAACGTGATAGGAGGGCTCCGCTCGCACTTCGGGGAGCTCGAGCAGCAGCAGCTACACTCCACGCGCACTGTTCCCCGTGTTAAAATGCAAATTGCTTTTTCCTGACCCCTCTGCAGTGGACAGGGAGGGCCTGTAGCTTTCAAAGTGACCTGCTTTTTGCTTCAAAAGGCTGCACACTATGATGCAGCAGGCGCTGACAGGGCGAGACAGCTTAGTAGATAATATCATCCATGGCAACAGAGCAGCCGGCAAACCAGACATAAACACCTAAATACACCTCCACACAGGATATCTTTAACCCTGTGCAGTCTGAGGTTACTTTTGCAATTTTTCCTTACATTCTCATGGAAGCAGAGTCATATTATTTACACCTTTTTAAGGTGAACATAATACGGGTGGAAACAGAATTCATTCAGTAACTTTAAGGGATAAAAGTACTGAATCTGATCGTTAAAAGACAAAAGTTAAGCCATAAATGTTACTGTACTTTCACTCCGCACTGAAATTCATGAATAGAGGTTTTAATATCAAATACACGTTTCTCATTTCCTGATGTTTCGACTTGTCAATCACAGGTGTAACTGATTTCATTTAAGTTCCCCTCCACGTGTGATTCCTATTTAGTTTAATATGGGTTGTAATGTTTAGCCCCCGGGTTGAAGGAGGAAACATGGTCTCAGGAGTTCTTCACCTGGTGCTTCAATTTATTTCCTCACCAGTCACGTGGAAAGTGCAGTAGTGCAAGGGTGAATTATTGCAAAAATAAGCGCTAACTATTCAAATTATCATCACAAACTGAAATGAAACACCACAGAAAACTATATTAGGCCCTGACTATTAGGCCCCTAGCACATGGACCTTTACAGGCAAAAGCTATTCTGCCCAGTGGAGCCTCTGCCTCCTTCGCTTATACCGGAAGCCCCTCCTACAAGACGAACCAAAGTTAATTGAAAATCAATCAATATCAACACCATTATGCTAACTCAACATTCTCAAACTTTTCTGGCCACATCAGTACACAATTTAACAACTTTAAAACTGGAAATTAAATGTTACATGCTGAACAAGCTTCTCAAAACAGAAACTTTAGGTACTCCAGTACACCCCTCTGTATTGGCTCACACTTAGACCATTCCAGGTCTTCCCCCCCTATAAATTACTCCAGACTCTGTCACTTCGACCCAGATCCCTGATTGAAAATGAGAACAGGTGAATGAAGCATGCAAACCTAAAATAAATGACTTGAACTTAACTGTGTATGTCAGGGCTGTTCAATTACAAATTCAATTGGGCTGGATTTCAAATCCAGGACACGGAGAATGGCTGAACATTTTTTCACGAGTTGGGATGAGTTTGACACACTTTGACACATATTGGTACTTCTTATTGGTTTAGTTATTTAACGATGCACTGATCAGTCCTATTTATTACTAAATAATTGCATATATTATTTGAAAAAGAATTTAATATTTTTTATTAACTAAATGTCGTTTCTAGAGCAGCAACCGGATTTACAACAGTCACTATTATCTAACTGGAAACAAATCTAAAATGTCAGTAAAATGAATCATATTCCTGACATACTGAGTGAAAGTGATACTGAGTGTGCGTGTGTGTGTGAGGCTGCAGGTCGGGCAGTTATGTTGAGCCTTGATTGGCTGTGATTGCTACAGTGCATGTGAATTTCAATAAAGATTAGAAGGAAACAATATAGCTCACTCTTTAGCTACTTCCATACACTATACATGTAGTTTACTTTTGTTATCACATATATTAGGTTATCTGCTGGGCCACATGGAAGTTACTTGTGTTGTATTTAGCTAATAATGATTTCTACTCTTTCAACGAGTACTTAAATGAAGTGAAATTAAATTACATGAAAAGACAAGCTATGTGTCCATTGGTGCTAGCCCACATGATAATGGTAATGCTAATGCTAACAGTAATGCTTACATCCATTTAATGGATAACAGGCCTATGCTGATGCTAATGCTAAGGTTATTTTAGTATGCTAATACCAATGCTACCAGTGGCTTAAATGAAAGCATGGGCTAGCCCCATGACATGGGCTTCCCACATAAAAAGTAAAAAAACTATTTTTTGAAAAGCGCAGCTTCACCTTCTCCCTCAGTGAGAAATTATCCATGAACGCCCTGCCTACCACCGCTGCTTGCGCTTTGTTGACCAGTGATAGAGCGTTGGCATAAAGATGGCTAGCGTTAGAGAAAACTTCATGTTTGCAGACTCAGATGAGGAGTCTGTTTACCAAAATCAGCGATTAGCAGATATATCAGAATGGTAAGTGTAGTCAGCATCTTTTGATTTGTTTATGTTGTTTGTTGAGGCTGACACAACATTAGAGGTTGTGAAACATACAGTAATACCTGCTGTGATATTACAGTGTGTACACATTGTTATTACGTAAAGAAGTTCCTTACACTGTTTGCTGTCAAAACTTTCACTACCCTGGTGCAAACTCTCACTCTCTGTATTGACATACCAGTCCGTACTCGAGATTTCATGTTTCTTTTCCAGTGGCATTTGCTGGACTGTGATTGGCTTTTGAATTTGTTATGTGCCTAATCTAGCTCGCCCGGGGTACGTTTGAAACTCAGATATTAGGGAAGTGTACAGAAATCTCCCCCTTCAGTAGAAGAATGTAAAAACGTCTCTCTAGTGACACACTTTGTACTTATACAAGTCAGTAAAGTCAAGGTCTGACATTTCAGGGGACATAAACATAAAAAAGGGCTTACTGGGGCAAATAAAAGGAGCCACTGGTCTGTGTCAGTGTTTTTGATTCTGCCACTAGGAGTTGACAAAGTCAGAAATGTTGAAATTCTACATGTAGGGGCTTCAAATATGTGATTAAGCCATCTAAATATATCACAAATTATAAATATTTTTACTAAATAGAGACAAACAGCTCCGTTTGAATAATGTTGAAAGGGTTAGAAATTGCAACTGTGGCAAGCTAACTCTGCGAGCAGTGAATCATTCATGAAAATGTACACAGTCTGTAAAAGGTTCCCTATGTTCATATTCACACATATTTTTAAGATTTAACAAGCTGCTATGATGAGCTGCCTCTCCTCCCTCAGTCCATAGAATAGGGTGACCAGACGTTCTCGTTTTCCAGGGACAGTCCCCGGTTTTGGTCACCTGTCCCCGGAAAAGTGCCCGTTTTTAATTGTGTGTTAATCATAGACTGGAACTAACAGACCTGAAATCAGATTTTAGAAAGACTGGAAAGTAGAGCATACAGGTGTGGTGCCAAAAAGGGATTTCCGTCCATGTGAGCACGCGCAGCATGTGACTTAAGTCTCTTTACGACTACAGCTGCAACGTGCAAATAAACATCACTTTATGCCCGTGGTAATAGCAAAGTTATGTCTTAAACGTTTCTTTTAACGGAATAATCACAATGGTGGCCAAATAAGTTTTTCCAGTTGATTGCGTGATCAGGCATGACATTTACGTGATTATAAGCAATAATAGAAGCCTGTTGTTGCAGATGGATTATGTGTTTGGTAGGGATATGTCTAATATCCTTGTTTATATTTGGTAAACAGACAGTAGCCTATAATTAACTTACTACAGAGTTATATATAAAATAAAAACAGTATACCAACAATCCAGTCCTTTTTTACCTCTTGAAATACCTTTAAATGGCCAATACAACCCATAACATGCAGCATTTCACTTGCCAGAAAGTGACTACATCTTCTACTTATTGACTGAAAGGTAGTTTCTGCCTCAAAATGACTTGATTTCATTCAGAAGAGTTATATTTGGCAGATTATAACCCCCCCCCCCCACCCCCTCTTTTGAATTTCATATATAACATTTAATTTTTTAATGACACCAAACTAAAAATGTCCCCAGTTTTCATTTCAGAAATCTGGTCACCTTATCATAGACATGCAGATTTTGGATAACTGGCGACTCTAAGGCCCCATCCACATGACTGTGTTTTCAAATTAAAACGGACACCTTTTGCTACGTTTGCATCTCCCGTCCAGACTAAAATGGCGAAAACGGAGACCTAAAAGTTTGGAAACGCTGCCGACCCCTTCTTGCGTTTTGAAACTCCTGAGGGCGTTTTAGAAGAAGACGAGGACTTTGGAAACAATGATGCAGACGCTCACGCTTGCCTCTCTGCTTGGGTCTTATAAGTCATGCAAAGAAGAAACACAATGCTGCTGACAGAGTTTTTGAGTTGGTATTTTTATTAAAATATTCAGTAATGTGCAAATAGCGCAGGCCTATCTGCCTACACTTGTACTGTGCATGTCGCCGTTTACATTGCAACGACTCCCAGCCTGTTTCCCGCCGCCACAGTCCCGTGTTAACATTCAGTAACAGTCCCAGCTCGTTATTGGTGCATGCCCAGTGTACCTGAACGGCCAATAGATGTGCGTTTTCAGTCCTTTTAATGTGAAATCAACTCTGATACGCAGCTAAAACGCTGGTGTGGACGGAGATCGTATTTGTTTTAATTCTCTGTTTGTAAACTAAAACAGAGTAGTGTTGATGGGGCCTAAATTACCTGTAGGTGTGAATAGTCTCAATGCGTCAGCCCTGAGATTGACTGGCGACCTGTCCATGATGTACCCCGCTTCTTGCCAGTGCCCCACCCCACTTTCAGACAAGCAGCTATAGCTAATGGATGTTCAAAGGTTTGCTTTAATTATTATCTTTTATCTTTGCGTAATCTTTATCTCTTTTATAGTGTTTTCAAAGGCCTGGTAACCAGCTGGACATTCTAGGAGCCCTCCACAAACAGAAGATGAAAGCAGCTAATTAAATCTTATTGTATAAAGGAGTAGTAGTCTTGTTGACCTGCTGAGAGACCCTGTAGTGCTCTGCTGGCTACAGAACAGTAATTTATTAGTGATAAAAACATTTTTTCAAAATGATAAATACTTGCAAAATCCAATTAATAGCAGACAAAAATACATTGAACTACATTCTTTAATGTAGGGTGACCATACGTCCTCGTTTTCCCGGACATGTCCTCTTTTTGGGACCTAAGAAATGCGTCCGGCCAGGATCTCTAAATCACCCAAAATGTCCAGGATGTGTGTGTTTTTGCAGTGCTCTGACCAGTACCAGCACTATTACATTTTTCTCTTTAGTGTACCAGCACTTTTTGCTGAGATGAAGATCAGATGGAAGATCAGCTGCTTTTTTTTAATCTATGCGTATAAAGTTGCTCTACAATGTCACTGTTTTCTGTGTCTCCCCACCCCTCCACTGTCCTCTTTTTTTGCAAACCAAAATATGGTCACCCTATTTTAATGTACACAGGGGTAGGAATGGTTTTGGTAAATAGTTACTTTCTTGCAGAGTTAGATGTTTAGATTGATACCACTCTCATGTCTGTATGGTAAATATTTAGCTATAGCGAGCAGCTGGTTAGCTTAGCACAAACACTGGAAACGGGAAAACAGCTTGCCTGGATTTGTCCTTTGCCCGCAAAATCCATCTATTAGCATCTCTTAAAACTCACCAGTGAACACGCTATACCTTGTTTATTTAATCCTTACAAAAACTAATGTGTAAAAGGGCAAGTTGCAGTTTTACGAGGGTAAAAACAGTTCGTCATAGTCCGGCACACAATCCCCTGTTGTTTTTACGCTTATTTTTAACCTGTTTTTTTCTTTTCTTTGTACTGAGATGTAGGCCTAATGTTTTAATTAGTGAGCTTTAGAGGTGCTGGTTGGTGTTTTTTTTTTAACCTTTTAACAGAGCCAAGCCAGTTTCCAGTCTTTATTCTAAGTTAGCCCGCTGTTGCTTCATATTAATAATAAATTAAACTTGTACAGCGCTTTTCTAAATAAATAAACCGTAAATTAAATTATTAAAACTGTTCTGTTCCCATGTTAATATAAAGTAAAAATGTGGTTACCAGGCATCATAGTGCTGTAATAGCATGCAGGATCAACCTGCAGACTAATCTCTCTGCATTAATAAAGTCACCTTCCTCAGATGAATGCAGCGCAGCTTGCACAATGAAATATTAAACTAACACAACATGTTAGTGGGGTGAGCCCAGAGGAGGGCCGCTTTTCACAGCAGATTGACGTAAATCTGGTCTGAATTTCTGGAGCTGACACTCGTCTACAGCAGAGGGCCTTTCTGGGCTTCTTCGGCTGCCTCTTATCTGTCTGCCGGAGGACACCGAGGAGACAGACACATATAATAAATGTAGGAGCTCTGAGAGTGTGTGTGTGTGTGTGTGTGTCCACAGAGACTATTTCTATACAACTGCACAACAAAGTCATCCTCTGTTGCAAAGAAGAGTTGTTAAAGAGGAATGATGACAGGAAAACCAGAATACAGTGAAATTCAAAAAGGTGATCCAGAGATACATTTTGCCAAACTCCTCTGTTAGGATACTGTTTTTTTCACAAAAAAGACTTTTTTACAAGTTTATTGACCAGTAAAGCATCAGATTTTCTCCAGAATAATGCTTTGGGATTTACTTACACATGCTTCACCTTGACTATAACTACCCAAAAAGTAACCAACAGAAAGAAATTAGATGTTAATAGCCCTTCATATTTTGTGCACTTTTAATGTTAATGTCAGGTTAAAATGTAACTTCTGTATTTTCCAACCTGGGCCCCATGTTTTTGGGTATATGTGACTAATTGGGACAACATTATTATAAATTGGCCCAGTAGTGAGTGAGTGCACTGCAGTGAAACAGGGCTGCAACGTAATCCTTGCGGGCAATTGCGTCCCATCCAAAGTATGTCCACTAAAGTGCTTGTTTCTGCCAGTGACAGGCTTAAATTATTTCTCATGTAAATAATCCCTACTTAGATAGATAGACTTATTTTAAAGAGTTAGATTATTTTTGTTTAACCAGAAACAGTCAGACTTTGGTGTTTTTAACCCTTTCTGGTGGCTTTGAACAGAGCGGTATAGCAACTGTTTCTGGTTAAACAAAAAGGATCTTTCTGTTTAAAAAATGGTCTATTACTGTAGGGATTATTTCCACAATGGAGTCAGACACTTGTAATAACAATCTGAGCCTGTCAGTGGCAAAAGTGAATAAAACTTGGCTTCTTCACTGTGGTGGATAACACATTGTTTGACCTTGAAGTAAAAGAACATATCTTCAACTTCACACCCAGGTTGTAAAAAATAATAATTTTTGTTTAGTTGTGCAACAACAATTCACCATTTTGGATTTTGATTAATCTCCAAATCAATCAATTAGCTCCTTCTGGCCATTCAGCTCAGAGGAGAAAAGGCTGCAGAGGAGATTATTTATCTGCTGTCAGGCGACAGGACAACAAACGGCGGCCATGAGTACTCTGAGCATCCGGCAGAGCCTGCCTGTTTGTTAGAGCCCCAACTCGGGGGGAAAAGGTTAATAAGGACACCTCCGCTTTACTGGAGAGACAGCGCCTTCACTTTGCCGGCGAGGGGAGCCTTGAACAGGTCTCTGCCACATGCAGCGCAGGAATATTTTAGAATATTAATTGCACACTTAGTATGCCGTTGTCATATGGCTTTTATTAGTATTCCATCAACTCAATGAGGCGTGAAAGGGCCAGATGCTGTGTCCTCATCTATCCCACATATATTCTTGTCTGTTGTCAGTAATCAGTGCAGCTAGTGTCAGTCTGCTCATCACTTCATTGATCTGATGTCATGTATTTATTAATTGGACCAGTGAGTTTAAAAATGGATTAATAACACTCAGGGTGGACTTACATTATCAAAATGGGGGGTGATTCATGTGTAGAGTAAAGACCCTATACTTCTCATTATTGTCAACACACACACACATTAGTATTACTGTACTTGTGAGGACGCTGTTGATTGATGAATTATCTAGAGGATCTCCCGTCATCTATTCTGCGCCTAACCACAAATCTTACTGGGTTTTTCTTTCATAAAGCACAATTTATAGTTTCTATATCCATGTGGCTTCAAGGGTCTTTATTATGTAATTTCTACCTCTGCCTGCAGCCCAAAATGTATGGCCGCTGCGGACGCACAATTTAGTAGAAACAGAACTGTGTGTGTGCGTCCGATCGCCATGTCAATGTGGGACTGTAACGCCTTTTTTGTGACTGTTTCCTCGCAACATGATGGAAACCAAAGACAGCCACATGTGCACTCAAACTGGTGTTACTATACATGTGAGAAAATTGATCTTATAAATGCTGCTACCAAACCCTTACCGTAAAGTGGTGAAAATGAAATGCTATGAACATCCGTGCATTATATAAATAAAGACATGAAAGGGCATATAAACTCAGCTCTTACAAGTATATTTATGTATTATTTGAATGAGGATATGTCTAACAATAATCACTACTTGCACGTGCCCAAACCTGATCCTAGCTTCAGTTGAGTAAGTCTAACCCTAAAATCGAGTAACCCCAATTAAGATTCAACCATATCAGCTATTAATCCTTGGATGAACGTCCTCAAAAGTAACAGTGTAAACAAGCCTGTGTCCCCATAACACAAACACTGAATATTAAAATATCAATGGATTCAAGTGAGATTTCTGCAATGATGAGCTAACGATTAAGATACTGATTTCTTGTATTTCTAAATTAAGATTTTAAGTCATTTGTTGATCTTTACCTGATCATCTTCTTTATAAAACTTCCTCCTTTAGATTGCTGCTGTAGAATAAGTGAATGAACTCATGACATTTATTCCTTTGCTCTTTACATCCCGTCTGAGTCACTGCCCTTACTTTTTAATTAAGTTAGAAGAGTCTCTGGGTTTGCTTCCATTTTAGCCCTTTTTTATGAGACCACTAAAGTCCCAAAAGATTGTATTTTTTAATTTTGTGAAACAAGATCGTGTTTTGTGGCAAGACGTTATTATCTTGTAGGAACAAGGCTCATATTGTTCGAGCAAGTTATCTATTGTATAAGATATGTATGTTCTGCCAGCACTATCGCTCATTAACCTCTTCTCTGAATTCAGATTTTATTCTCATGGGAATTAAAACACTTGTTGGGGATTTCTGCTCGTGTTTAGCTGCAGGTTTACTGACGTTGGTTTATAGGTAATTTCTTACGTGGTGACTTGTGTGTAGATGCTTGTTTGTCCTTTGACATCTTGTTTAATGACGGTTTCCAAACCAATTTCCTGAAGTTGACACACTGATGTTCTCTGGCTGTGTAATCATGTAAAAGAGGCATTTATTTACAACGTTTTGTTCACTTCTGCACCTCTGCACTTTGTGATTTACCACAGTGGAAGTGACTTTTACGACTGTGTTGGAGGTGAGAGTCAATGAAGCACATGAGTGGAGGTCTTCCTTAACATTATAACTCTCTTTTACTGCACTCCAGAGCTGTGAGCTGCTGGCTGAGAGCCAGGCGAGAGGTGCAGAGCCTGCATTTCTCCTTCAACACTGTCATTATCTAAAGACTGCTCACCTTGGAAGAACTGATAGCCATCAGGAGCACTTTTTTATCTGGTGCTTCCCCACTGCTATCCACACTCACATTTCTCTAAACAAATAAATAAAAGAAAATGGGCTTCCATGATCATTATGCTTACTTCCCTTCACAATCGGAAGACGTCCAGCAGCTCAGAACTGGCAGACAGCGGGACCTGGTACACCGGAGATGTCTGGTCAGAAATGGCCAAAAACTATACCTCCGACACAGAAACCAGGCCATGTGGATCAACTATGCACAGAAATACAGGAACTGGGGATGAGATAGTTTGCCGAAGGGCTGGAGAGCGGTACAAGAATGACAATGACCCCAAACATACAGCGAACTATCTTCAGTGTAAAGAAGAACCAGGAGTCCTGGAAGTGATGGTGTGGCCCCCATTTTTTTGTGCAAGTGTACCTAGAAGAATTATTTCAAGGCAAAAGTGGTGACACCAAATATTGATTTGATGTAGATTACTCACTTCTGTTTACTTACCCTACTTTAAACTTTTGCAGAGTACTGTAAAGTCATAGGTTGCTGCACCACTTTTCATTGGGATTTTTTTTAAAAGAATCAGAATTCTACACTCAGCGGCTTTAAAAAGAAACAAAATCAAATCTGAGACAGAGCATGTCCCAGACTGTCTTTACTTAAAACTGGAGTGCGGGACTTTTACATATAAATGAACGTCCTTGCCAAACGAGTTCACACAATGGTGATTAAAGCTGCAGTTGGCTACAGTTGAACATACGCTGGTTTCCTTGCGAAACCTGATCCCGCGTAGAGCTCACTCTCCACAGTGGGAGTATCACCAAGGCCACGGCCGCTTTCCCTTCAACTCGTCTTGTCTCGTCTTTGTGGCCTAGGGCAGAGCACCCCGGGCTTCAGAGTTAGCTGCAACAACATCTAAGAGATGTGACACAATGAGCCCAAAGCTCGGGACGTGTTCACACACGTTTTGTACTTTACGCTGTTGTTGGCAAAGGACGGTTCTTTCATTGCTGGTGTTTTTTCTTAGCCATTGTGTTTGCAAAACCACACCAGCGTTTTAGCTAAGTATCAAAATTGATGTCCGTCTATGTTAAAATGACTCAAAATGCACATCTAGTGACCATTTATTTACACTGGGCATGAGCGTGCCGGTGTAAACAGGAAGCAGATTGTCTACTCCTCAGTTGCGGAAGATTTGGTGAAAGGAGAAAGTAATACTACAGATGAGTAACCACACCAGAGATTTTCTGCATGGACCGACGACGAGGTGGAACTGTTACTGATAGTAACACGGGAGTACAAAGTGATTTTGGCAGTGGAAACAGACTGGGAGACGTAGCAAAGTAAATTCGGTGGTAAGCACAGTACAAGTCTATAAGTGTTATTTGTACTGTGCAAAATATTTTAATAAAATACCAAAACAAAAACACTGTCAGTAGATTTGTGTTTTTGCTTTGCATGACTTATAAGATGTGATTGTCTGCATCAGTCTTGCTTTGCATGACTTATAAGACCCAATCAGGAAGCCAAATGTGAGTGTCTGCATCATCTTTTTTAAGGAGGATTCTTGAGCACTAGGAGGAGCCAGAGGAACCTAATTTTGTTTTCACATTGCATCTGTCTCATGCACAAGCAAATATGACAAGTTATTTTTTAGGTTGCAGGTTAAAATGAACATTTTTAAAATTTGTTGTTCTTTTTACTAATTTTTACTTCTTACACTTCCATACTGGACAAACATGCAGTGACGGTGAGAGTTCCTCAGCTCATTAGAGTTTAGATTGGAATCTATGGCGGTGTTTGTTGTGGCGGTTTCACTTTGCCCCCTGTAGGATTGGAGAGGAGAAATATTGAAACCACAACCTTTGGACAAGCGGATATTTAATGCCTTGTCAGAGTGAGATAGGGCTCCCCGGGCCTGCCAAACCATGACGGCCGAGTCCATCACTCTCATTATCCTCCGTCTTACTCACAGCTGACTCCCCTCTAAAACAAAAGGAGATATGGAAAACAGATAGCTGGTAGAAATTTCAGAAGACTTAGCCCTTCTTTTTCTCAGGGTAGATTCAATCTGAACGTGATGTACTTATTTTTTAGGTTGTGCCATTTCATATAATGTCAAAGGAAGGGTTCAAGTCGACATGGGTCAAGTCAGGAGGAATAAAGCAGAATTTGAAAATGTTTAAACTTCAGTGAAATATTTGTGCTGATCAAGAAATCTGCAGAGGTAAAAGAGAAAACGCAGGAAAAAACAGAACTGGAGTTCGTAAAGGGTCTTGAAATACTTGGCTTAAAAAAAAATGATTAGCCGCCACCGCCATTTTCAGCGTTTACAACTTACTAAACATCATCTTGTGGCATCATTTAACTCATCTAACAGAGATGATTAACACCTCATTTTGGCACATCGCTCTGCATTACCACACTGATAAGACAGACACTGCACAGACCCAACACCGAATACATCAAATTAAGATAATAATTGTTGTTGGGTGGATCATTGTCATTTGTGGCTCAGGCTCCAACACAGCGGGAGAGATCCAATTTTCGTTATATTCCTGGTTGTGAGGTCAGTGACATTTTCAAGCAGGCTGCCAGCTATTTCCATCAGTGTCACTGTAACGACATTAAACCGATGTGATTGCTGTGAGTAAATCCACATTACTGAACATAATTTTTTACCGTCGTGACATCCTGTTCTGTGGGGACTTGCCGTTTCAGTCCCTCCCATCGTTATCCTGCATCAGTTTGCAGAGACGGGACAGTAAATGGCTGGAGACGAATCGTGGCTCTGAGGAGCTCACTGTTCACCTCGAGGGAACCCGGTCTGAATGACACGCCATGATGATGACGACCACAGGAAGGTTAGATGTTCATCCACATAAATCTAAACTACTGCAAGATTAAACTGCCACCAGGGTTATATAACAGCTACACAAACAACAACAACAACAACAACAGTCCTTATCCTGCAGACAATGATGAATGGCGTCATTATGGAGAATGAGTTGGAGTCACATTATGAACAAAAAAAAATCCTTATCTTATGATTAATTGAAAATGTATCGTCTGCTTCCTCCTTCAGCTAACCTCGCTCCTCAAGATGATCTAAGCAAAGTTATTATCCCGTCTCTACACGTCTACTTTACAGTTTATTTCATACGTGCAATATATATATATAGCAAAATATGCTGTCAGTTAATATCTTTCATAATGAACTATATGAGTGTGTTGTGATTTGCCGTCCCAATGTTTAATGCATTTACTGAAGGAGATGTGTAGCACCATTTGGTAGAGGAAGCATAGTGGTTGCTGAAACTAGTCTGCGAGTCAACAACCATGCTTGTGGCTCAGTAAACGTTGAGTTTTTCATCTTTTTTTCTTAAATACTCCAACATTAGTACTAAATTGTTGGAGTATACCTTTGAACTATTTACCACAGTGGTGAGATCGGGGGAATCTCCCTCTCTGACTGAACAGGGCGGCCCTGTCTGTGCAAGCCCTGGCTCCTCCAGCTCACCATTTGTGATAATTGAATTTTCAGAGAGCAGATTTTGTCTTTCTGACACGCCGAGGGGGAAGCTGTGAAAAGACCATTTTCCCCGCGAGGACTTCTGAGGAGGGAAAGCAGCAGAAACAAATGTGTTTCATCAGGGAAACGACAGCCTGGAAAGACTATTCAAAACAATTCCATTTGCCAGAGGTTTCCATTATCACGTTTGAGATGGAGGACCCTGGGAGGGGGAGGGTACATCACAAAATAAATCACTTCTAAAGCAAAATTGCGTGAAGCCATAAAGATGTATTGAGCAAAAGTAGGCTTTTTAAAGGACAGACTTTTTTCTTGGTCACAAGTGTTTGGTTTCATATAATACAATGATTCTAAACTCTCTCTGAATTCTCTCTTTTATTATATATGTTTCTTCAGTTGACATTTCCAAATATTGCATTGCAAATATTTTCATTCTCAGGTTTTAACTCAGTCCAAATTTGATTTCATACCTGTTGACACAAAGTAGAAAATTGCAAAGTCTCTTTTAACACCGAGAACAATCACTGTCACTGGTTTGGGTTAATTTGTGTTTGTTTCTGTTTTCATTCCCTGGCCTTGTGTTTGCTTTTCTCTGTAGTATGTGTTACTTTGGTCATTTATTTATTAGTCAAGTTTACTTATGAGTTCATTAGTGTTTTCTAGTCTTGTCTTACTGTCTCTATGTTCTGTAGGTTTTTTGCCAGCTAGTTACTTTTGATGCGTTATGTTTCATTTTGTGAGATAGTTCCTTGTGTGTTTCAATTGGCTTTACTTCCTGTTTTAGTTTGTAGTTAGTCTGCCCTAGTGTCTCTTGTCTTGTTTTACTTCCTGCCTGTCCTTGATTGTCCTAGTGGTTTCCCCTGTGTGTAATTAGTGTCTCACTCACCTGTGTATTTAAGTGGTTGTCTGTCTGTCACTCGGTGCCAGTTCATTGTGGGTGTATCTGTGGATGTTGTTTGGGATTTCCGAGTGTTTCTCGTGCCCTTGTGGATTTAGTTACTTTCGTTGTTTTTTTGTGGGCTGCTCACACCTAACCACCTGTAAGTTTCACCTTTTTCTGAATAAACCTCAACAACTCAACATTACCTGCTCCGTGTCTGCATTTGGGTCCTAAACTCTGTTCACCAGCGTTCAGCCGGCAGCTGAACGTAACAATCACACTGATTTTAAAAAAACGTCACTAACGTGTCATCAATTTGATGTCAGGGAAACCCCCCAACATGTTTCGGATGCAGCAGCAGGAGAAAGATCCACTGTTTAATGATTCATGACGGTGGGAACTAAAGAACCGGAGTGACTTTGCTGAACGGGCTGAGACAGGTACCCTTGGACTCCACTGGAAGGAGAGAGCACGAGGGGAATGCATTAATGCGGTATTGATCACAGTGGCGTTACTATCAGCTGAGAGGAACAGAAAGGTCGCAGTCACTCACTCTGACTTTACCTTGTGTGTCCCCCTCTTTGACACTGAGAGAAAAATATCCACATGTCAAGCCATCAGACAATGTTTCACCACCCCTGTTATATTTCCATTGTAATCATTTTCCCTTATAAGCTATTTTTTTTATTTTTATTTTTTAATCTGTTTTCTGGTCCTGGCTTTGCCACCAAGTTCTTTTTCCCAATAAGACTTACAGCCCAAACCATTGAAAGGATTTTGCACAGCTTGCATTTAAATCATCACTAGTTTTATTGCAGACCTCTACAGTTTAATTTTATTTTTTTTTAAAGCACATTACAGATGTAACGGGTTTAGTTATGGCATTTTAACCAAATTTTTTTTTAGGTTAAATAAAACTAATCAGTTTGTTTAAAATTTTTATTTTCACATTTGCTCTCTGCATCAGCCGATACCAGCTCCTGCACCTTAACTACTTCTTTGTCTTCCAAAGGAGATGATGATGATGATAATTAATTTAATTTCCAAAGCACTTTTCAAGTTACTCAAAGACACTTAAGAACCAGCCCATTATACCCATTTAAAACAGATGAAGCAATAAGAACTCCAAAAAAAAACAAACCCAAGCATATAAAATCAAGCGAAACAATAAAACCAGCAACTAAAATGTAATATTATCAGAAGGCTAATCTAAGGAGGTGTGCATTCAAGTCACTTATGAAATCCTATAAGTGATTTGAAAGCTCCTAGGTCAGCACAGTCACAGATGTGGGTGCATTGAAGTATATTTAGGGCTTTAACAGATAAAGCATATAAGATGCTGTTGCAGTATTGTCGATTCTGGATGCAATGAATGCATGGATCAGAGTTTCGGCAGCAGAGAAAGAGAGTGATGGGCGGAGACGAGCAATATTTATGAGGTGGAAGAAGGCAGTTCTGGTGATTTGGCTGATGTGTTTTTCCAAAGTGAGGTTGCTGTCGATAATGACTAAGGTTGCGGATGGAGACAGGGTGGAGTTGTTGACGGAGAGACTGAAGTTGTGGGTGTTATTTGTGAGAAATTTCAGGCCGATGATAATCATGTCAGATTTATTGTAATTGGGTTGGAGGAAGTTGGTTTGCATCCAGGTTTGTATTGATTTGGTTTGGTAGAAAATGTAGATCAGGACGTCATCGGCGTAGCTGTGTCCGTACAGTAAGGTGCATCTGGGGTGTGCTGCGATTGTCAAATGACACAAAATGTACATCAAGTGTTATTTTCCTTTTTTTGCATAGTTCTCTTTTCACTCCTTTCTCCATAAGCAGTTTTCTGTTGATGCAATTTTTTTGGGTGTCCATATTCATAAGGTCTCGCAGCATTTCTGACAAGAAAATCCGAGATCATAGCTGTTAGGAAGATGCTACAACCAGCATGCCCATCAATACCATTATTAAACTTGATTTGCTACAACCACAATCTTTCCTAACTTTAAATATACCATAGTAGCAATGCACAATTAAGGTGTGGTATGCGATTTATTCAGTGTGAGTATTATAGGTTTTGCTCTAATTGTTCAATCTAAATGTTAATGTGTGTTGATATGGTTGGATATAGACAGAATGCTCCCCTTATGCTGTTGGCTTTGTCTTGACTGAAATAACTTTTGATTATTGGTCTATAGAGCCTTGTGTTTATTTCACTTCCTACTGTCAAGCTGGAAAGAGGCGCATCATGTCTGCTCCTGTGAGCCTTATGAAACTATAATCACTCGTCCACTGGAGGGAAAAGCAAACTGTTGGTGCTTCAGATCAGTTATTAACAGAAATAGTTTGGATCATTAGGCATGCTGAGGGGGACTCCCTGTGCCAGATGTGCCGTGCCTCTGGTTCAGCTGTGGGACAGACACATCCGAACATTAACTCATATACTGACAGCATCGTTTCATTGCTCATCACTGAGAGTAATTAGCTCTGCTGTCCTGGGAAACCCTCTGGGAACATACTTCGGAATAAGGGTGAATCCCCATTAATATTCAGGTAAAAACCTGTTTCCTCCTGGTGGTAAAGATAGCACGAGAAAATGTTTCCTACACTATTTATTGCCAGTGGTGTAAAAAAATAATGGATAATGGTTCCCTGCTATGGAATTTAATGAATATGAATATTTGTGCGTTCAGATTTTTGGGGCTTCTCTATTAACTGTGTTAACTTACAGTCCTAGTAGTGACTGAGCTAGTGTTGTTTGCTGTTAGCAAAGTAAGTCTTCACCTTTATAACTGTTTTGCTGTGACTCAATTTTTGCCTTTACACTTACTGTTTTGAATGCATAAGTGTGTTCACACTGACAAGTATGGAAAAATGCAATGCACTGTACACAGATGGTACGCTCATAATGGTCAAAACGTTGAGTCTGGATCGCTGGACACTTCTCACCCTCAACGTCATTTTGGTTACATAGCATAAGAGGAGGGACCACCTACCTATTTTCAAACTTGTGATCGTGACGGGTGAGGAAGCTGCAACGGTTGCGATTTTGAAAGTAAAAGTATGTTTATTTTTATTCAAGTTTTAATAAAAAAATTTCAAAAGTCACGTGAGCAAACAAACCGTCAGATATTTTGGCAGGTTACAATTGTGGTCAGATTTTTGCAACAATGATCTGCTGGGTAACAATTCATCATCAAAAAGAAGAAGTAGTCAAATGTTGTGATCACCATTTCTGGTAAGTGCACAACGGCCGTGTTCAATTTGAGACAACACTACTATTGTCTAGATTCACGCACTATGCAAGTCTACACAGTGTACTGCATGTTAGTGTACGTATTGGTGGGTGGTGGTGATGGTGCTGTGAATAAGACACATGCCTTTGGTGTAAGAGACCCGGATTCAATTCCCCACTGTGACCCATCCACCAATGTGTCCCTGAGCAAAACACTTAACCCCTAGTTGATCCAGAGGAGTGCAACCGCTGATATACAGAATATGGCAATTGTAAGTTGGTTTTGATAAAAGCGTCAACTAAACAAATAAACGTAATGTGTACTAACGGAAGTACCTGAATTGAGGCAAAGCTTTAGTGACTGACTAGCCAATTGTTACCAGAACCACCAATTTTGCAAATAAACTGCGAAGTGCGATTCAACCTTTAAACTATTTTTGGGGGGGGCGGAGGTTTGAAGTGAAGCAACTTCATGTAGGTTAGGAGAAAAATGCATAATCAATAATAATCAGTATGTATGTACTAGTGTACTAGTTTCAAATTTGAAATAAACGGAGACATTCTCACATTTTATATTTTTTCAACCATGTTCAGGCTCAGAACATTTAAGCATGCAAAATATGAAAGGCTCAGTTATGGCCATTCTGTACTTTTCATCTGATCCCACAGTGTGCAGCCGCTGCAGCTGGCATGAGGTCGAAGGTGTTCACAGCGATACAAAAGTTCAAAAGTGAACAGGGAGTTAGTCTTTGCCAAATGTCAGCTGGTTCTCCACATAAAAAGACCACCTGGCCCAAGTAAAAGCAGGACAGGGTTCCAAGATTGTGCACTGACAAACACTGAAATACCTCAACTGAAAATGCTGCTTTCAGACTTCAAGCTGAATGACAACAAAAGGCAGCGTGACCTGCGTCTGACAGATAAAAACAATCCACTAAACAGAGTGTTCATTCACTTCCTAAATTCGTGCTCACTTTTCTTTTTCCATTTGAAATATTATGATCATAATACAAACAGTGATTTCCATTTTTTAAATTAATCTCCTATTGAAAGGGAATCTCTTCGATGTCATTAATGCATTGGAAATAATTGCTGCCCTTCATATGAGAGGATAATGATCATGGGATTTAAATCCAGATTTTGTGTCATCTGTAGCTGTTCAGACCTGACATGTGCTGTCACAAAGACACAAATAGGTGCTTCCATTATGGACACGCACTGAACTCATCAGTTATATTTTCATTGATAACATATTTAATTTGAATTTCCGCCAAAATATCAGATCTTGCAATATAATATCCGCTCTGTGTGGCTATAGCATTATTAAACATGGTCTGGTTTATTACAGGAAAAGGTCCTCAATGACTTGAGACTAAACGTGTTTATTAATATTGATCTGTAATTTCAATCTTTCCCTAAGTTTATCCAAAGTGCTTTTGTTGTTGAGGATAGTTAAATGTAGTGACTCATCCACTCAAAAAACATTGCCTCTAGACATAATCCAGCCAAACAATTATGTTTGCTTTCACAATGTCATAGTGAAAACAATTTAGTAATATGTAAACAGAATTTCTAGGACAGGATTGATGGTTTAGGGCTGCACAAAGGCAAACATGCACAGGGGTTGTTGATAGATATTGGAGTGGCTATTTGTTTTATACTTGTATGTATAATTTTTATGTTTGTGGTTGTTTTTTGTTGTCTTTGTTTTTGGAGTTGTATGATGTGTTGTTTAGAAATGTTGAATTTTAGAAAATAAGATTTAAGCCTCTGGTTTTACCTTTCTGTGTCGGTCCGCAGAGACATTTATGCGTAGCTCTGCAAAGGTATAATTTCACTCTAATAAGGAAAAATTTTTAGTTTGCATTTTTAATATGTTTCTGCAGAAAGTTCACTGACAATACATTAAATTTTTTCTTCCTACAGTGTCTGCTCATTGAAGTTACTGTTTTTATGGTTATGTTTAGACAACTCATGACATCTGGTTAAGGTTCAGGAAAGATTGATCTTAAATGGTTGGAATGATTTTAGATGTGTTTAAAATCATTCCTGTGTTGCCTGCCTGTCGCTGGAGTCGGTGCGGTGAATAGAATTATTCTTGATGCTTCTCTTTCACTTACTTGTTTAAATTAATTGTTATTATTCCAGCTCTCATGGCTGTGCTGTGTTAATTTATTTTGCTTGACTGTTTCTTGTTTCCATTTCTCGCTCAGTTTTCTTCCCATGTCAGCTGTTTATTGCTGCTGTTCGGCTGGTTGTCTCTTTGTTGTTGCTTTTTTGTTTGTGCCCCAAGCCCACCTCCCTGTTCTCTTGCAGGTTTTGTTGCTTTCTGCAATTGGTGTTCCCCTCTGCTATTTCCTGTTGTCCCCACCCCCCCCATCCCCATTCTCTTGCAGATGTTGACCTTTCTCTGTTTGTGCAGTGTTTGGGCCCCCCACTTGACACTTGTCTTTTTAGCTCTTTAGCGTTCCAATTAACCAAACAAAGTGATTTTTTTTTTGTTGCAATCCCTTCAGCAGTATTTGCAGCATTTCTATGAAAAATTGGTACATAAGAATAGAATTTGTGGTAAATAAATTAGTTTTTTTTATATTTGTTGGTCAAATGGCATCTGCTCTGTGGGGATTATAAACACCATCCAGGTTTGACTTGATCTGTAGTTGTTCAGGGACATCCCCATATATAGCTTAAGGTGCTATTAAGTTTATAAATGGAGATGAGGATAATTAAGTAGACTTGGGAAAAGTACAGAGTAGTTTCTTTGTTTTGTTTGTACCAGTAGACGTGCAGACAGGCAGCCAGTGGGGACATGAACTGTGATGCTGAACTACAAAC
This sequence comes from Micropterus dolomieu, assembly GCF_021292245.1. Taxonomy (NCBI): domain Eukaryota; kingdom Metazoa; phylum Chordata; class Actinopteri; order Centrarchiformes; family Centrarchidae; genus Micropterus; species Micropterus dolomieu. Next base: position 8,430,766 of record NC_060167.1, on the reverse strand, counting down.
AACAAAACCTACGTGAAACCCAACAGATAAAAATTCATAAAAATGTCATCCAGGGTGTTCTGCTTTATTTCCCTGTTATTTCTGTGTGTTTGTGCATTTCACTGGTCAAATTACAGAGCAGGCTTCAATGTAAACATGAGTAAGGAGACAAATTTCCCTTTGACCTACATTTTGAAGAGGATGCCATGTATTTGATGGAGAGCCTCAAAATATATATCAAGGCAATTTCATTTCATTGGTGGAAAATAAATATATTCCAGTGTCCTATTTACCTGCAGAATATCCAGGGATGATTGCGGGAGTAGATGAAGGTTGACCTGTTCCTGACACTGGTTACACAGATATCCTCAAGATGACTCAGGAAGCTATAAGGCTGGTTTTTAAAATTAAAAACTCAAGTTTCAATGGTTCAAAGCCTGGTGAGGTTAAACAACTGTATTTAGATAATATTCTTATATATACTGTTAAGTGTCTGTGTTTTTTGTTGTCTACTGAAGCTGCTCCTCCACCGACAGATTCATTTCCCATGCTCATTCTGCTGTTTGTGTTTGCAACCGTCTCTGTATGTAGAATAATTGTCTTTGTGTTTCTAAACAGCAACAAGCAGCAACATTTATATTGTATCTTTACAGCAACAATATCTATGTTGGTTTTTTTCTGCATTTGGCTCCCCTGCTGTGTCAATGTAATTCACTGCTGTTGTAAATAAGGAAAGCTGTATGTGTTCATTTGTTATGATTGCATTGCTTATGATCAAAGTTGCCAACTTTGCTAACACACCCATACATCTTACTACTCCAACAGAGAGAAAGCCAGCTCTGCGTCTAGTTGCAGCCTTTTATTTCACAAAGCTCTCATCCGGGAGTGTCTTTTTCTTTTAGCTCCGTCAACTTTGTGTTTTTCCTTGTGTCTTTTTACCTCTGCCAGTAGTTAACCATATGTCCATACAGGCTGCTGAGTCCGGTTATGTTGCGATGTCCGCGTGTGTAATCTAGTAAATTTGATATCATCAACTTGAGATTTATAGCGGGCGTTTAAACCTCCTAAAAAATTTTTGTTCGAGTCGACAACTTTGGTAACACAGACAATATCAACATCAAGCAAGTCATCTAATAGGTGCGTTTGAGATGAATACGACTGACTTTTGTCAACTTCATAGTCTAACGTGAGCTGCAGACGACTGCAGGGGCAGGGATTAAAACGGCGCCGTCACGTCTGACACGTTCTACCTGCGTGAGCTTACTGTGAGCTGAGATCAATGACTGATCTTGCGGCATTTGCAAAGAAAAAAGACGTGAGATCAGGCGAAAAGTGGTTCCAACGTTGTGCCGCTGGAGGAAAGCAACTGTGGCCGCCGGGCTCCCACAGGTTTTAAATGGTGACGTGTTCTAACCAGCATGCCTTATTTTAAGTCCAGCATGCATCACGTTAAGTCAGTGCATGAAGGCAAACATAAATAGTTAAATAAAATTACTGACTAATCCAACAGCAAGAAGGCCAGCTCGGCATCGGTCCTGGATCCTTTCAGCTCTTTTAGCTCACACAAACGAGTAAAACCCAGTCCAATATTTAATTTTGTCTGATCTCTTCCTCGCTACCTCCGTTAACGTCTTCTTAGGTCTCTTCGCAGCCTCTTCCATGATATCCATCCTGAGAAGACCACACTAGCTTCTTCCTGAGAACTTATATTGTACATTCTATATTTTTAGCTTCTTCTTATAGCTTGCTTGCTGAAAACTTTTGTTGGTGTGTGACGTAAAGCATTACGCTGTTCTCGCGATAGATAGTCCAAGTGATCTAGACCAGAGGTAATGACAGAGACACCATTAACTCTATTCCAAGTCACTGTATCATGAAAATGATTTTGAAGCTGTTATTTTAAGATAAAAAAACTACATAATGTTGCTTTAACTGGATTTACTCACAGTAGTGATGGTACAGTGGATAAGACGGATGCCTTTGTTGTAGTAGAGACCCGGGTTCAATTCTCCAATGTGTCCCTGAGCAAGACACTTAACCCCTAGTTGCTCGAGCGGCGTGCGACCTCTGACATATATAGCAATTGTAAGTCGCTTTAGATAAAAGCTAAAATGAATAACTGTGGTTTTGTGAAATGTCCAGATGTAAGTTAAATGAAAAACCTGTTTTTGATTAAACCAGTGCCACGTGCTGAAATAGTAAATTAAAACTGTATTAGAGCAGATCCACTGAGATATATGTAAATTTCATTAAAAATGTCACAGAAAAGGGCAAAGGGTTGAGGATAACTATCATGGAGAGTGTGTACAGAAAGTGAATCCACTTCCTGAGACTCGGCTCACCTAAAGGTTGCTGAGGATCAGGATCTGACATGAGAGAGGGCTAGTGTGACCTTGATGGTTTTAGGGAAAGAAAATGACTTATCATCCGCGCTGGCTGTGAGGGTGAAGGGCGACGAGTGACACAAGAGAGCTTAATTCAGCCTGCAGGATGGAGGGAGGGGACGGAGGATACAGAAAAAGGATGAGCGAGGAGGTGGAATTGAGCATTTGTCTGGCTTGGGTCATATCTGATTAAAGTATATGAGTCCAGTATGAGGGGTAATTTTCATCAGGCAGCCAGATAAGCCAGAGCTTCACAGACAGAGATTCTTTGTTATTCAGCAGGACTTGATCACAGGCGTGTGTCACAATCCCTGCTGATTAACATGGGAATAGAGCGGATGCTCTGTTCCAATTTCTCTTTCTATACCCCCCATTTCTCTTTTTTTTCTGTTTCAGTCTCCCTGGTGCCTCTTTTTATCATAGAGAGATTTTTTGAATATTGTTCTCTCAAACTAAGAATAATTCCCTTAAATTGATTTGTGTGCTTGATGTAGCTATTTTCACATTTATTCACTGATTTCAATAAGGCTGTTCCAGTGTCACGCTCTGAGACAGCTGTTACCCCAGCTGGAGAAATAATTCGGAAGAAGAAGAATAGAGGAAATGTACACACCTGCATATGTTGTTGTATGTAAATGGACAGAGAAAATTTTGTCACAATTAGCGATATAGATGATGATTTTCTGAGTGGGCTTTTGTGTGTGTACACATGGAGGAGTACACGAATGACGGGGTAGGCATTCCTGCTCATGGTTTCACTGATCAACAATTGATGATGGTAACGGCTAAAACCTAGCAATGTGCCAACACAGACAAGGCAGACCTCAAACTTAAAAACAATAAAACAACTACAAGAACTTTAATTTTGGGTTGATTCTGGCAGCCGCTGTGAACAAAACTGGTTTCCACCATCTGGTCTCAGATCTGGTCAGATTTTGATCTGGCTAGCATGTGCATTTGTTTTTTGCAGCGAGTAAAACAAAGACACAATTTATTTTTAATACTATTTTTCTTTTTTAACAATAGCTGTTTGCAGAATGCATAGCGTTGAGGAAATATATGTATTTGTGGCTACATAGGATTAATAACTATAATAGACGATGGTGAAACAAAGTGAAAGTTGTCTCAAACACCTAGGTCACATGTAAGCCTACAACGATTTGGTTACTTCTGAAATCTGGAATTATCAACCTTTCCTAGTGATGTTATGTCTTGGCTTTATTTCAGCCTCTGTCTGAAACAAGCTGTAGATGCTCCTGTCTCTTTAACCCCCCCCCCCCAAAGTTGATTGTCTTCTGATTGGCCAAGACCTGAAGAATGTTACCAGGCTGTTGTTGTTGCTGGGCGGAACAAGCAGACTGAGCGTTGCCGTGCCGTTAGTGTGGGAGCACGTGACCCAGCCTGTTCTCATGCTCATGCGTCACATATACAGGCTTTGGGAAAGATGTAAATGTAAATGCTCCGTACTTGTATAGCGCCTTTCTAGTCTTTTCGACCACCATTCACCAGTCACACACATTCATACACTGAGCCTAAGTGCTCAAACGGAAACTAACATTCACACTCATCCATACACTGGCGGAATAGCCGGGGGCAAATCGGGGTTCAGTATCTTGCCCAAGGACACTTCGACACGCAACCAGGGGGAGCCAGGGATCGAACCGCCGACCTTCCGATTAACAGCCAACCCTTCCGAATAACAGCCAACCCGCTCTACCTCCTGAGCCACAGCCGCCCCCATGTCTATTGTACGCAAAAAGGCGATTTTGCTTTATAGTGGACGCCCCCAGATACGTGTATGAGACGCATCCAGGCCGCGTGTGTATGTGACGCCTCGGGGTGACCGGAAGCGCTACTAGCTAGCTAGCTAACAATGTTTTTGTTTAAGGAGTTGACAAAAAATACGACAACCAGTGCGAACAGCGGCCAATAAAATTAGGCCTTCCCTTATTACCGCCTCTCTCTCTTATCCAAACTAACTGTGATATCCTGTGATATCCTGTGATATCCCTAGTTACTACCAGCACCCTCATCATGTGTAAGCAACCAAAAAAGAGATGTTGTTTCTGTGCCGTATATGGTGAGAACGCACAACAGTCAGAGGGGCCTCCAACTAAATTTTTATTAGGGCCCCTGAAGGTCTAGGGCCGGCTCTCCCACAAAATGTAACAACAAAAGTGAAATTCTCTAAAGAAACATCTCCTGCTTCCTTTTAACTGGCTAACAGGAAGTTAGCGAAACTTTGCCTGGGAAATAAAAACATAGGTTCTTCCAGTTTGTCTGTTTTTCTTGGCAATCTGACCCGGTGACATGAATAACTTTGTAGAAATAGCCAATCTTCTCGCTGATTGACTCGTTTGCATATGTAGGTCATATAGAGTTATTTCATAACCGGTTTAAAAATCCTTGTAGTTGCTTATATGTACTCAACACAAGTTTCAAAATATTCAGGAAATCAACTTTGCTAAATCTTTTATGAAGAAGTAACCTCATAAAGTTGTTTTTTCCACAGTGTGTCTTTGCATGCACTAACAAATATTTTAGACATGTAGTTTTGTGAACAAATGTGAGGAAAGATAAACTTTCACAGTTTGCTGGTAACATTGTGCACAAATGTTTCATCCTTTTGATTCCATCTTGCACTTTTTGTCAGAGTCAGCATGTTGATTACAGCTCTGCTTTGAGTAAATGATGGCATTAATGGGATAATCATCTACAACTTTGTCTTGGTTTATTCCTTAAATATACTGCATGCACCTTTGTACATAACTAATAATATCTTATATGATCTATTGACTAACTTTACTCACGTAATAATAGGTTAGACATCGGCTCCTCTCTCTTCTATAAATATATCTGCAGAGAGTTTTTTTTTTTTTTAATCTTTCCTGAGCGCACAGCAGCCAGACATACACAAAGCCCCGGGGACAAATTAACAAGCTTTCAGGGGACTTAAATTTTTGCATTAACCATTCTCCCATTCCCAGTGGATTGTTAGACTAAAATATCTTCAGCAGCAAATACCTTGGAAGGAAATGCTCTGATATGAAGAGTTTCATGGACGGCAGCTGATTCTGCTCACCATGTTGTTGACAGAACAATGTGTCAAATGCAGCTCTGACCTGAGACATGAAACATGAATATTTGAAATATATGGACACAAAGACACACTCACTGGTCTTCCTCAGACAAAAACATGTGACTGGCCAACACAATGTTTTTACATAACCTAAATAACAGCTTGATTCCAACAAGTGGGTAACTTTCTATGGAATTTGTCATTGATATTTGTATCTAGCACCTATCCCACTGAGGTTTTTGTGCACATAATGCCCAAAAGTCAACTACTGAACACCACAGTAACAAAAATCCTATCAGAGGTCTTCTAATTATATTGGTTGAGCTTCGTAGAATTTGTTTAGATAGATTTAAATAATTTGAAAAGCTTTAGTGCCGTGCTCGGGTCCTGATTACAGCGGCAAATATGCTAGAACTCTGCTAAAGATCATGGGTAACCCAGTGTTTAGAGCCATTCATCATACCAAACTGATGAAAAAAAAGCAGATCTGTGTGACTGAAACGCTCCTCAAACATAATTACAATATCCTCTCCTGCTGCAATACGTCTGCACAACACAAACCCGGAGTAATGCGCGTGTAAATATCTGCCACGCTGTCTTTCTCTGCTCATAGTTGTATTATTCTGCATTTATTATTCTCTTATAACTTGCGTCTGTTTATTACATATTTATATATTTCTACATTTATTTATGTCAACTGTATGTTTGTCTACGTGTAGCACCTTATCTTTAAAGCAAATTCCTCGTATGTATAAAAAAAAAAATTCATGCATTCATTCATTCTGATTCTAATGTCATATTTCCATCGTGTTTTCAACATTTGTTTTGCCGTTTGAGGTTTGACTTGCACTCTATCAATTACATTACATCATCTTATTGCGCCCTCTTCTTCTGCAATGGTTTAATTGCACCCAACAGGAGGATTGGTGCGACCTACTGCTTATCTCATATTTTTGTTTTGCCAATTTTCTCCAAATTTGGTTAAAATGTGGGATACATTTGAATGGAAATCTGGCTTATGAAATGCTGTGTGACATTTTGGACAGCATGGTTGGATTGTCTCTGCCTACCTGATTACCTTAAGTCTTGAAAAAAGCACAAGTTATGATCAGTCAGGCTTTAACATGTAGTAGACTGACATGTCTCAGTCATCTTGTTTGAGTCTACATTGCACCTTTATCACATATTGCACCAGTGAACAAAGAAGATGACATCCATTTTGAGACTGTTGATGGACAAAGTTGAAAATCTCCTTCTGTTCTGACAGCTGAACCTCTGAAGGCCACGGTTGCGTCTGCAGTGACTCACTGGATGCCATGATTGATTTAAGGGTCAGTGAGTCTAATACATTTCCTCTGAGCCGATCTTTGAACGGCTGATGTGATCTTAATTGAGTCTAGTTCATCTTCCCAGGAAAAAGGGAAGGAAGGGAGAAACACGCAGTCTTCAGATCCCCAGAGGTAGAGGGAATATCAGAGATAACTGATAGCACTCAGATCAAAACACACATGTGTTCAGATAGTTTTCTACTGGTTCACTGTCCACACTGCCTAAACACAAATTCTTTGCCTGCTTCAGGAAATAAATGGAAGACTATCAGGTTTTTTGTGACAACCAAATTTTGAATATGATTTTTTTTTTTTTTTTTTTTTTTTAGACATGGACATACATCTCAACAACTCCTCTGTCCTACATAGAAAAAAAAACATTACCTCCAGTGTAGCCACAGTTAATTGAGTTTCAAGTCATTTCACAAAGATCATCTCAACTTGACCCAAACAAAGATGACAGACAGAAAATTAAGTGTTTCCGGTTGCATCTCTACCGGGGTCCCACCTTAGGAAACAGGTTAAATTTCTAATTTAGTGCGTGACAGATTTTCTTTCATGCAGCTGAATTTGAAAAATAACTGTTTAAATCAATATATTGTACATTATCAGTCACACACTGAGAGATTTAAGCACATCTCTCCACTGCTACCAATTTTGTCCCGCCAATCAGATCTATTTTTGAGCTGTATTCTTACCAAGACCCTCCCTCCCCCAAGCTAAATTACTTAAATTTCTTTTTTGTGTGTTTTATTATATTTATTATTATTAATGATTTGGGTTCACTTGGAGGGTAACTTTAGTTTTTCTTTTCTTTTTTTCTTTTTCTTTTTTTTTTTTTTTTTTTTTACAGCATTTCACTTTTCTTTGTGCTAATTAAAATTTTTACTAGGTCTAGTTTTACCTTTGTGTAAGTTCCTGAGGCTGTATCCGATTTAAACTTAGCTATAGGCACTGACAGACAACAGCCTGTCCGGTCACAGAGCTCCATCTCTCTGCTCTTACTCCGCTGGGGCTCATTTTAAATCACATCACTAGTCATTGGATTTGTTCATTTCTGAGCAGAGAAACAACTCTGTGAGGTCTGAAACACCAGCTTGTGGTAAAGACATGAACTCACCTCAGGCCGCGTAGTCCGAAGAACATCGCCGCACGTGAAGTGGACAGGAAGGGCGATCAAGTGGCCTCAGTGTACCTGGTCTCCCTGCCGCACATTTCAGCTCCGGACACCTCTGAGAGCAGCAGAGGAAGCGTCGTGACTCCTGCATGTGAGAGCCGCGGGGACGCCGGGTCTACGGTGACAGATTCTTGTCTCCTTCATCCAACATTTACACGCTTTTAAGGTCGGGGGGAGAAGGCTGACCTATTTTCTGACACCTTTCTTTCGCTGGATGACACTGTTGTACTTTACCGCTGTGTTGTTTTTATTTCTCTTTTGGAATAAACCAAAGATTGGACGCAAAAAATTCATTCTTATTTGTGCGTAAAAGCCGCGCAGCCCGTCAATGAATGACGCGTTGGGCGTTTCGTTAATGAAAGCTGGATAAGTTTTCAGAGGCACTGATGAGCTTCTGTCAGACGGACACTTTGGCATCAGAGGGAACCTGTTGGATTATAAAAAAAACTGTTACTTTCAAGGACGACAAGTTGGGAGAATCTGGTCATTCTGTGCGTCTTCAGCGGATTGTTCGCGCTTTGGTGACAAATTCAACCCTACTTGTGGTGATTGCATGGTATAGAAACAATGTTTTTATGCAACACGAGTGCCATAAAGGACTGGAGCTATTTTCTGTCTCAGATATTGCCTCTGATGAATAAAACTACAGGCTTGGTCAACATGGACAAAGCAGAGGATGTGACGACCACCATGGTGACAGCTCTGCAGCCGGACAGCGCCATGAGCGCAAGTAAACCGCCTCTCAACTCCAACCATACCTCGGGCATGGAGCACATCTTTCAGTACTCTTACTCGGAGAGTGACCTGCTGTACACGGACTACCGGACACCTGCACGAGACCCCATCCCGCTGCCCAAAGCGGTTCTCTACCTGGTCATGGCTGCGCTGGTGGTGGTGGCGGTGGCTTATGCGATTGTTGGACACCTGGTGAAAGACGTGGTCAATGAATTTGTCGGTATGTGATCCCTAGTGTGTGTGTGTGTGTGTGTGTGTGTGTGTAAGTAAGTGTGTGCATACATTTCCACAGGGATTACTAAAAGGAACATGGGAAGAACTGGAATTACTGTGAAGAAAAGGTGGTAAAAGTATAAAATCAGTACTAAATATTTTGGAGTAGCCTAACTAGTAACCACTTTGAGAGTCACTGTTTCAAGAAAAATGCTTTAGTGAAAATGAAACTGACAACACAGAATACAAACATCTTAATTAATAGATGAATGAAGTGGTTTGGGGGCTCCCTGAAATAGCAACAGACATGTTCTTTATTAATTGAATATGCACAATGGCAGTTGTTTGGGTAAACTGCAACCAGTAAACTGTGGAGAGGATTTTGGCATCCCTCCCAAAAGAATCCCAAGTCATTTTAATGCAGATGTACAGTAGCTCTACTCATATAAGCCAATGACCTTGTGAGAAAGACGTCCTGACAAACTACACTGTCAGGAATTGTCAGTATGAGAAATGGAGAGGAGGTTTGCAGTTTTTTGTCCTGCGAGCGATACATAATGAATGACTATTTTAAAGACACGCTTAGTCTTATAATTCTGACTTGACCTGGAAGTCAGCTCATCAGGTGAGTTAAGGCAAAATAGAAGATTTCAGTAATGTCTCACCAGGGGTAAATCAGGACAGGACCCATCTAGGCAGCTGCAGGGGGGGCTTAACCACCAGGGGAAAATGCGCTGGATACATTTTGTTATCATAATTTAATGTATTTAAAGGCATACTCCTTGAATTTTAATAGTGCCACAATATCGCCAGCTATATTTGAGGAGAAATGCTGAGAGTGTGATAAAAAAAATAGAAATTTAGGAGCAAAAATTCTAGAAAATTTGGGGTTTTTGTTTTTGGGTTTCGTGACAAAATGTGGCAGGTGTAACACCAAACCTTGGATTTTGGGGTGCTTTAATGAATTAATACATTTTCGGGCGGTTACATCAGATTTTGGGATTTGAGGCACAACAAAAAATTTTTGGTTTTTCATTTTGGGGATGCTTTTGCCAGGTTTGAGATTATGACTAATACCAAGTTTTGGGGCCATGTAACAAACTCAGGGGTTGTCTCTACAATGTCTAAGTATTGAGATTCAAATTCCTACTCCCAAAAAATAGAGGGCCGTACAGTATATCACATATCAGGTCATACCTGCTGCTAACTGCCATGAGCTAGTCAGCTAAGTTAGCAATTTAAATGGGCTCAGCTGCCACCCAGTGATCTGAACACAGCTAGGAAAGTTTGACGAGAGGGAGCAAAGTGGCCTACCGAGGTGATTTACCGCGGCTCTGATCAGGAATCTGACTCTGGGTAGGACAAAAACACAGCACTAACTATCCACTAACCATGGATTACTTTAAACTTAAATCCACTTTATATTTTACCTGGGGGTAGGTGCCAAATCTTGCATAAAGCCTGAGAAAGGCTTGAGCAAGGCCTGCACTGGGACCTCTACATCACTGTATCTAGGCTTTGTCTCTGTTCAGTCACATTATCAAACCTGTCCTTATTATTTTACAAGACACAGACTAACATGCTTGTTCACTTGCTCCATGCATGTAGGCGGAGGCAGGCCGATCGTTGCTGAAGGTGACGGCGGTGAAACCAGTGAACCAGGTAAAAAAAAAACTCAGCTCACACGGGTCACAATCTGTTGCACTTAGCTTTGCCACAGAGACATGCTGACCACCCCTCACCCCTTCACTGGGTCAGCAGGTCAGTCTACCTTCATCTCACCTGACCTTCCCACTGTCATATGAAAACTCACACATACACATTTACACAAACACCCAGGAGACATGGTGTCTGGGCTTCTGGGCATTTTGCTGAGGTGTAAATGTGGAGAATGTGTGTTTTATTTCTCACAAGAGGAAGGTTGAAAAGACACTGTCAAGTTGCTGGTCACAGCAAGATGCTTCACTCTTGTGACAGGGTGCAACATCAAAAAATAAAACAGGCTGTTGTAGACACTTTAGAGCCCATACATAAGGACAAAACAATGGAAAATGTACACGTTTATAGCAACTATTTCCATAGTCCGTGCCCTCATTTCTAACAATAATAATAATAACTTTATAATCGTCAAGTTAACTGCTGAGATCTAGGAACATGTGCACACAGTTTTCCTGTGAAATAAGGGGTTATTACCAACATTTCAAGTGCGCTCACTTTAGTTTTACTTTCCAAAACAGTGGTTTAGTTAATCTGTTTTAACTGTTGACTTGTTCATAATCTGTCAGGTTAAACTCATGGACAACTGGACTTTACCCAAGTCCTTGATTTTAACCTTCTTTGAAAATCAGAATTGTCCTTTAAAAACATATTATTCCGGTCTTAAAATTATTGTCATTAATATCATTAGTTGTAGTAATAGTAGTAGTAGTGGTAGTTATCCACAAGTAGAAGTAATAGAAGTAATAATCACAGAAGCGTTAAGCATTTAGGTAAAAATAAAACAACAAAACATTTGAACTAACTAAACAAAATCAAGTTGTGATGCAATTTGTTACTGTGTTTTTCCATCTGTATTGTAACCCTACTTCAAATCATTTTCAGTTTTCTTTATAGATAACTGAAACTTGATGATGGGTAATTGTATTATTTGTATATTTACTACAAAATAACTGTGCTTTCCTGTTTTATTTTGGTCTGAGGTTCACTTCTAGCATTGTTTCAGGACAATATTAACTGTTTAGTTTACAGTTAATATTGATTCAATGGGTTTTTTTACCCCCCAAAACAATCAGAGTTTGCAAATCCTTTTTTGAGCCCTGAGCAGTGTCTGCAGGTATTCCTTTCAGGCAATAAGGTAGAGCCAGGGTACAAAAGTCACACAACTCATTGCTGTTCATGAAGCTCATATAAGTGTATCGACATTTTTATCAACTCCTCTCGTTGCTCACAACGCATACAGCAGCTGGACAGTAAGTTGAGTCAGAAAATCAACCTGAAACAAAAGTGAGGGAGACAAACCCCTCCTGAGTGTAAAATTATGTATGTATCATGTATCGCAGTTCTGTGGGTCCGTTCTGCCTTCTGTCTGTTCTTCGCAGTCACAACTGTCAGCCCTAATCTCAGCTCCTCATCTGACAGAACAATGATTGATGTGTCCCAATTCAAAAAGGCTCCACCACACATGACGGAGCTTCTGTGCTGCAGCCATCTACCCTAGAAACAATTTTATGGTGCTTTGCCTCTAATGGAATTACAGAGGCTGAACCCATCATAACTTTCTGTCAGATGAAGTTTGCAGCCTTGTTCTGTGCACGTACTAAATACTTGGCCTGCTTGTTTTTGCCTCATGCATGAATGTTGCAGGATGTACGTGGTCGCGCTTTATACCTCCACTTCCGGCTGCATCTGTGAAGCTTTGTCATAAAATGGTGGTGGAAACAGTTCAAAATTACTTTATTTAAAGAAAAGTAGTAAAACCACGGTCTTGCCTGTAAACAGTCCAGCATTCAGGTTTTTACCTGTAAGTGAAAAACAACGATTAGAAGGAAAATTAAAATAGCATTTTGCACATGAATTTTTAGGATTTTCAGTTTTTTAATCTATAAGACAGGAAATTATTTTGTAGTGTTTGAGTTTAGCTGCCCAGTGCCTGTAGACTGAATTTTGTTTAAGCTAAAACTGAAATTATTAGTCAACTGACAGAAAATTAAATGCCGAACATAATAGCTAATAATCGCTACCTAAATGTGAGTGTTTTCTTCTTGGTTGTATTGTGGGTTGAATAATTTGGGGTTTTGAACTTGGTTGGTTGGACAAAAAAAAAATAAAAACTTGGATTTTGGTAAATTGTGATGATCATTATTTATTCATCACATTTCTGTTATTTTATAGACAAAAATATTTTGTAGCCTGAGGATAAATCAAAAATTAAGATAATTGTTATGTAGCAGCCCTAGTTAAATCTCTTCTTTTTGCTTAAGATTGTTTTTTGCACATGGTTCTTGATAAATACATTTTTTAAAGGTCCAATTAAAGAAGGGAAAGAGATGAAAGCAAGGAAAGAAAGAGAGAAGACTTAAACAAAGGTAACCAAGAAAAAAAGTACAGAAAGAAGCAAAGAAAGAATGAAAATCATTTATGAGCTTATGGCATGTTTACTGTGAGTGCTGGAAAAAAAGAATATCTCCAAAATGGAAAATACTCTATAAAGTACAAGAATCTCAGCTGCTTTCATACATTTGTTTGGCCACCCAGGGTCAGAAGAGCTACACCTACTTTTTAAAGTTGCTATTACTAATTTGTTATCAGCCTATTTGCAACATTATCTTCCCTTTTTAGCTCTGGTTTTGCCTCCACCAACCCCTGAGAAAAACACCCGGCACTTTAGCAGCTAGGGCAGGTGGTGTACAGTGGGTTTATCAGAGCTCCCCATGAGCAATCATAGAGGACACGAAAGTTATGTTGCTGATATTTTGTGTGATGTAAAAGTTTTTGCAGCTTGTCAGTATGTGTAACTACTAACTGTACTAATTATTTTAAGTAGGGTTAGTGCATTAACAACTTGCGTACATTTACTTTACTAAGATATCCATTTCGCTAACTGAAACAATGATCTCCACCTATGGTGACCAGGCCGGGACCGAATTATAGTAGTTTCCTGACTTCTGTCCTGTTTGTCCTTAAAATTAGACTAAACATAAGGTTTAATTAGTTAAAATAAAAACATTACATACTGATAATTGTAAAACATTTTTTTGGTGTTGCCCACAGATGGGAACTGGTCCCACTCTCCAGTGGCTGCAGCACGGACTGATGTGTAGATAGTGTGAGTTACAGTTGCAACCACAGAGGAAGTGTAGCTGCAGGAAGCCACGGAGAAGGAGAGTTCTGACAAGCGTGTTGTGCAGACAGATGTGATGAAATGAATAAAATATAATAAATTGTATGTAACAGATAATGATTTACTCCAGAGACCCTGAAGTCCCATAAGATGATTGTTTTATCTTGTTAATCAAGTTATTATCTTGTGGGAACAAGATAATTATCAAGCTAATAACTACATTATTATCTTGTTCCCACAAGTTTGTTCTATGTTTTCCATTTGTATTTAAATTTTCTTGTGCACTGTATTTTACTTTGTTGTATTGTATTACATTTTATTGTGAAGCACTTTGTGATTTTTATCTGTGAAAGGTGTTATGCAAATAAACTTTATTTACATACTTACTTACTACTTACTTACATGCGTCTTATCCACTGCACCATCACCACCACCATTACTTGTGTGTCCAAGATAAAAAAAATATAACCTTACAGGACTTCAGGGGCTCCGTAATTTACAGCGTTACATACAACTTGACTAGACTTTTCTAAGGACAGTTTTTTTCCTAATGAGAAGATTCAATGAACAAAAATTATTAATTTAAGCGCTGAGTTTTGACTTTCATGGTTATGGATTGCTACTGGAGGCCACGCCCAACCCCAACTCCCCTGTCCCGCATTTCACCTATTCTCATCTGGTCACCCTATCTTCATCTGTACTGGCTTCTAGAGTAATATTGCTATTATGCCTTTGTCTCTCTTCAGAGTGGGTGTTTGGCTCTCGTCGAGTTACCACTAACCGCAACAAGACTGAGATAAACTGCATCACCAACAACATGAACGAGATGAGTGAGTTGGGTGAGATGCCCCGGCTGGTTGAAATGAGCTACATATCCCTGAACCACACTAACTGCCTGAGCGCCAACAGACCGGAGGAGACGGTGGTCACCATAGATGAGACGTTACAGCAGCGACCTCCTGACACTCACTCTGGGACTTAATTGTGTCTTTCTGACCTTCTCTGAGAGAAATAAAGCGGCGTAGTTGTTTGCATTTCTTGTTCAAGTGGATTTACAAGTGATGAATTGAAGCTCTATCCACTGTTTAAATCACCTGCAGGTGGGCTGTAATACCTGTGTAATGTTGGGCCAGTGGGGACTTTGTCAACCTGTGCTGGAACTTTGGACGTATCAGATGCTGGTGTTTGTGTCAGATTGGACTCCTTTCTGCGGAGATGACTAGAGAGGACGGCTGCAGCTTTTTTTGGACAAGCAGTCTGAGTTTGTTACTTATAGTCCTCATCGTACTGACCCCTTTTATCAAGTGACCCCTTGTGAAAACACCACTCCGTTAATGTGACACATGCAGTTCACTGTAATATTGCTGCCGGCAAAGGTTAACATGTCACCTCCGGAAAAACTATCACATAATTTTTTGATTCCTTTTTTTTGTAGTAATTATTGTAAAATCAAGCAGCTCAAAGAACACAGGAAGGCTACAAATGTTAACGCCTTCTTTTTTTTGTATAATAATGCTGTATTTACTGGAAGCAAAAAAGTTCACTAGACAGTGATAAAATAAAAGTATTTTGTAGTTTCATGTAATTAGCTTGATGTAAACAAGTGCTAAATCACCTTGAAGAGCTATGGTTACACCTGATTGCAAAAAAAAAAACTAATATAAAAGTAATAGCCATTATTACGGTAAAAAAAAAGCATACTGAGACATTCAGTTGTCGAAAGTTTATGATTTCTTGGTATTCACCTTTCTGGTTAAATGTCTAAAAATGGCATCACCTAATGACGCAAAAAGTGTTCATAGCTTGTTCATTTTCTAATGTTTAATATTTCATGTGAAATGGCTGATGTCAAAGCCTTTGTTTACCTTTATTACCTCACTGTTAAGGGCTATGTATTGCTGATGATGAGTCTGGGACACCACTCAAAGCTACAACTAATGAGGCTTATTTTTCTGTCACCATTATACTCTGTACACAAGCCACTGCAAACTGTTTATTTGAGAAGATATCAGTTTGTTCAACCTGAAGTTACTGATTTATGAACTCCTTTTTTTACACACTTTAACATATTTGGGATTTGGGAAAGAGTAAGGCGGTACTTACTTACAGATGGCAGGGTACCTAAGTGAAATATCATATATTGGTGTTTAACTCTGCAGCAGCAATCATTTTCCAGACGTTAACTGTTTTTCCCACCACCTTGACGCAATCACTGTATTCCTTTCAAGTCTAAATCTAATAAACACTCATGGTCAACAGTGTTATCGTTAAATACTTGTTTATTATTTTCAGATTCATTACTGACTTTTACCTCTCTCCTCACAGAGATAACTGTCAACTTCATACTTGAGAACTTCAGGAAAAGTTAGTAAGTTGCTTTAGAGTTAAGATATTTTTGTCAAAAAGTGCTTTACTTTGAGCAAATAATCAGCTATTGATTTTAATCAATCTGACTTTAACAATTTGTTTAATGTTCTCATTTATTTTCCATTTACAGCTATATAGTGTGAATTATTACATAATGTGCCTGTTTGTCATGTTCTAATTCAGTTTAAAACCTTTATAAGTTTCCTGATTGATGGTAAATTAACAATAAATCATTCTTAGCCCAGGACTGAACATATAATAATTTGGTTTTATTTAAAATTCTTAAACATTAATTTAGTAGACACAATTTTAAAGTCATAGTTTTCTTCACTTGAATTAAAATTCTCAGTAACAGTGTAGGTCAGTCTAAAATGTCAAAGGGACAACTGAATAAACAGTGGTGTCCTCCTGATGTGGTAAAGCATTAAAATAACATTTCCTTAGAGAAAATCATTGATGCACAGCTTTTTATTTTATTACCACAAAATCCATAGAGGGAATTGTTGTAACATGACCTTGAGGACGTATGCTGCAGTATGTTTTTCCTATATCCATTCCTCCCGCAACAACTTCCAGTATCAGACATTCTTCAATGCAGTGACCAACTGCTGTGAGGATGCAATGGAAATACTAATGAGCACGGCACATGGCTCACACGTGTAATATGATATCAAAAGAAAAGGGACATCTGTGCCATGAAATTCTGCTTAGGGCTTCAAAACATCTTGAGCCAACCCTGGTGGGAGTCCTTTGATGTTTAGTATTTTTAAGATAGACTAGTGGTGTAATTGTGGTCTGTTGGTCGGTTTAGAACGAAACAGCTGGAAGGATTGCTGCAAAATTTGGTTCAGATATTCAAAATCCTACTGACTTTGGTAAACCCTTTGCTTTTCCTCTAGCGCCACCACGAGGTTGACATTTGTGTTTTTTAGTGAAATATCTCTACAAACACAAGACAAACACTTCTGGCACTTGTATTGTCATCTGAAGGACATGACTTATCACTTGACTGCATAGCTTTTGAAGCATTTTAAACTTGAACAATTAGGATCAAATTCTAACAGAACCCCTCTGGAAAATCAGCATTGCAGATTTCAACAGATTCACAGCAAACAAAAAGGAGGTATTTCATTTGACAGAACGTCACAACCAGCCCAGGTCTAAGTTTTTCATCACCGTAAGGCACCTTTTCAGTTTGAAATATTTCTGCCATCCTATAATGTGAGAACAAACTCCAGCTTGTTACCAACACTTCCAAGCGTGGTTGCTACCTGTCAGCTTCCCCTTCCATTAAAGACATGCATGACACAGCTGCTAATGAAAGAGCAGCAAGGATTGCCAGTGACCCTGCCCTCCCAGGTAACCATCTGTTCTAAACCCCTCCCTTCGCTCGCTCAGTGAGACCATCCTTTCACCTCAGCAGCTTCGTCCCAAGAGCTGTCACCTTGCTTGACTAGTCCTGCTACTCACTGAGTGCTTGCAGCCTCTACAATCACCAGACAGGAGCTAAGTCTCCAACAGGCTCATTCTGTTCATGATCACTGTGAGCATGTATATTATTATTCTCTTTAGCACTTTTTTTGCACAAACTAATATTATTTATCTGATTTTATATTTGGAGTTATCAAATGGAGTTTCAAGAGCACCTCACCCCTCTTTTTCCACTCTGCCTGGGTGCTACAGCCCACTGAAGCTTCTCCACAACAAACCAAAGCTGTACAGTGAGTCTCAGTCTCAGCACACAGGCTTTTGTTTCATCAGTAAATAATTTAAACGCATCCGTTGATCATGTGGTCCTTGCTAGTGAAACAGTAAATCCACTAATGCGTTATTTACACCAAAATTGAAAACAGAAATTTCTGTTTGCTTCATCCTTCCAACTCTTTAGATTACAAGTTTATTAGCAAGTAAGTAAGTAACGTGTATTTAGTGTAACGCCTTTCCCAGAGCAAGGTCACAAAATGCTTCACAAGAGTAAAATGATTAAAAATAAGACCATGAAAACAGTAAAAGAAACAATAATAAAACATATGCAACAATAGACCTTAAAAACAGATTACAAACACTCACACACCATTTTTATTTATATAGAGCCAATTCATACCAGAGGTAATCTCACTTTTCACATAGAGCAGATTTAGATTGTACACTTTGCAGTATTATGTACAGAGAAGCAACGTGAACTAGTACTTGGCAACAGCGGCAAGGAAAAACTCCTCCTCTTTAAAAAGGCATCATCAGAGACAGCAGAGCATATGTCTGTAGGAAGAACGTTTTTTTCAGAGCCCACACTGTTCAAACGCAGGATCACCTTCTGTTTAAAAAGAGACAAACAGCTGGATATAATCAGCGTAACAGTGATAAGAGATGCCTTTAAAATTTGCTAATGATGTGACCTTAGGGAAGCAAACACAAAGAAAATAATATAGGGCCCAAGACAGAAGCCTGAGGCATGCCAGAGGAAACAGCAGCAGTTTCAGACCTGTAGGGAGCAAGTGACACAGAAAAACACCCACCCACTGCCTAAGCCTTTGAATCAGGATGCTGTCAAAAGCTGCAGTAAGATCCAGCAGCTCCAAAACAGAGCAGAAAATACACCCTGATGTATTCTGACCATTTTCCTCCAAGAGGTCGGTTGTCCCTGTGTTTTTCAGCAGCTTTTCACACAACATACTATACTGCTGTATATCAGCTAAGTTTACATTTTACAATTCAGCACCCTTTGATACAAAACCGTTTTTGTGAGAAACTGTGTCCGCAACATATTTTACTGTCAGTGAAGAGTTAATCTTAGAAGTTTTAACACAACACCTACCAACACCTCTAAAGCTCACTAATAAACACACTATATCCTGTTTCTCTAACCCTTACACAAACAGAAATGAACGTTGGAACCTCTATGTGATAACCTCTCATGAACAAAATTAGTGGATTATTATGGATAACTGACATCCTGGGTTATTGGGTTCCTGCAACATAAGAAAGTCATTTCAATTAACATATTATGTATGACTGAAGAGCAAGGCCTTGACTGTAATTTCCCATGATATGCTGTTGTTCATATTATAAATAATGAAACTGCAGACAGTAAACTGTCTAAATATCTGTCCATGGTCATTTACTTTACTGTGTGATTAAAATTATGCCCAAATGATCCAGAATTTCTATTCTATTCTGTTCCAAATCTAATTTCAGCCTTATAGCACGTTCAATGTTCTCAGTTGACTTTGAGGAGAGCTTTAACTAAACAGTGACATTTTTCACTGTGACAGCAGGTCCTCCTCATTGTTTGTGCTGAAAGAGAGCAAAGCACACTAAATGATTGATTGTTTGTAAATGTCACACAGGCTTGCAGCGAGACAGTGTGTTAGAGTGAACAGCAAAAAGTTTCATTCTACCAACTCTATCAATTCAAGTAAAGCAAATGTCATAACTTTGTTTGACATTGATTTTCATTGCAGGATAAAGGTTTTACATCAGTGAACTTCATCAAAGCAGTTGGTGTGAACATGAATCATTTTGATTCATATCTATTAAATCTGACTCTGACTCTTTAAGTGTGGTAACTCATCATTCCTCGACCAAACCCAATTTGTGTATTTAATAAATCTTAAACACAATAATATTCACAGCTGTTCCCAAATCTTTCATAGTAATCATAAAATTTTAAATACGTTGAAACATTAAACATGCACTCAAACTGTGTATCAAAAATGATCAAGGTGTTTTAACATAAAGGTGTTCAAGAAAGAGTGAAAGTGCCCTCATGTGGCCAAACAACAGAATACCTTCAGAGAGCAACTTGATGTTCACAAACAAAATGTGTAATGCATTTAAAAGCAGTGCTCATTCAATAATGAATGCACATGGATTTAGGACATTTTTGAAGTTGTCTGCAGCAAACCAGTCTCAGTCAGTTTGTTCTTGCAGAAGTGTCCGTCTTTGACACACTCCACTACAATTTCATTGTCATTAATACATTTTTTTGACACTTGGGTTAGTTTTCAGAGGTAAAGATGTCACAGCAGTAGCTGACATTTACTCAATAACTCTACTTGGTGGTGGTTTAAAGGCATTTGTTCCATTTCATTCTACTAATCGAAACGTAATTATTGTACTTACTCCACTACATGTATCTGACGTCCTTTGTTGGGTACTTTGCAGATAAAGGTTTCATATACAAACCATGACCAGTTTACAAAATATTACACTATTACACGCCCAATATCAGAAAAAAATCCTTAAAAAAAACTTATTATTGTAAATTGTAAAGTACTTAAATACTAAAGAAACTAAGGATGCTTTCTTTTTTTAAGGACTATTACTTTTCCTTAAATCTAATTTTGAAGGCAGCACTTTCACTTAAAATGCTGTATTCTAACGTTATGTTATTTTCACATTTAATTGAATACAATATTTTAGTTTTTCCATCACTGATAACAACATTATCTGAACTTTAATATGACCACAGTAGAACAGAAGAAGAAATGTATAGACATAAGGATGAGTAACATCCTTTTGTCAATATAAAAGGTTAATATTCTCATGAAATAAAGTAGATTTAATAATAAATATTCAATTATATATACAATGTTTCATATGTTGTCACCTCCATGCACCTTTGAACTCATCAAAAAATGCATACACAATAAGGTAGACGTTGATAAAACTCAAATTACCATGAACGTACAAAATCATCCTGTAATCTTCCATTTATTTTCTCTGAACTTATGCACTAAAACTCATTCAATTCCAAATCACCCAAAACCTAACTATTTTACTGCAACACAAGACCTCGGTCCCAACAAAATCCCAGAGTGGTCTTAGTTCAAAGTTGCACCCCAATAGTTTAATGGAGGAAGGCTTCACCCCAGAGCTGACCAGCTGCCTGCATGTGTGGACAAAATCATGGATTTCTGAGAAAGAGCTCTATTAACTGGTTTCCTGGAAGGGAGAAAACTGCCACATGGAGATGTGGCCAGACAAATGGAGAAGCAAGGAGGATGAGCACCAACCTCTGTCAGAGAGCAACAATGTAGAAACAGAAAGACTATAACGCGGTCACGTCATTTCATTATGTCCATACCTCCCTGAAACAGTCCAGTTTTGTCCAAACTCATGGAACTAAAATAAATTGGATCAGGATGAATTAGTCGACAAGAATGCTGCGTAAGTTTGGCAAACATAGAGAGTTACTAAGACCAAGTGTTGCTGATGCAAAATGGTGACATTGTGAGGAAGGAAACAGACAAGAATGTACAAGGTAATCATCTAGCTACACATGGAGGACTAAAATGATGAAGGTGTGTGAGATTTTGGGCTGTCCAGACTCCTATGGAGGGTTTTTTGATGGCTTTTATGACAAGTGAGACCACGGTGATACCAAGGGGAGCATTAAAGTTTTTTTTTTTTTTTATTAAAAACTTCTTGGCCAAGGACAAAACACATGTAAGCACTGTTCATACAGCTCATTATCTGAGAGTGTGCAGGCTACTGTGCCGATAAGAATTTTTAGACATAAACTTGTGTCAGTGATTAAATGGCAGTTGTATCTGTAGACAAATGAAAAAGTGATACTACTTAGGAAGCGGTACAACTAGTACAAGTAGCCTAAATCTAATGTGTAGTGCAAGGTAGGTAATGTGAAAATACAATGCTATTGAATATGTGCAGTGTTAAAAATACAGGCTCACATGGTTTCAAGCAGTTTTTTTCAGGACCATACATTCAAAAAAACAGATCACTGCAACATTATCTTGGGAATAAATGGAACTGCTTAGATAACCTTTTATATTTTAAATGGGCATTGTCTTTATTGTCCACAAATGTGGAAATTTGCCTTTGGCTTCGCAGGCTGATTAAGAACCACATCATTAAAAATCACAATACAAAACAATAAATAACACAACATACACAGTGCAGACAATAACGGATAGGATTCCAGTGTAGAGACATATTTATGAATTTAGAGAGATTATTGCATTTAGTATGAAAGACTTTTTGTAAATGTTCTTTGTTGCTGCAGCTACTCTACAGCGCCTTCCAGAGGGCAATTTAATAAATTCATTAAACAAGTGGTGTCCAGAATTTGTTATTTATTTATATATTTTATTTTTATTATACCTTTATTTTACCAGGCAAGTTAATTAAGAGCAGTTTCCTATTTATAATAACGGCCTGGCAGGAGACAAAGGCCTCCTGTGGGAAAGTGTACTGGGATCAATCAGAATCAGATGCAATATGTCTAGCTTTTGGTTTAACTTCCGTTTTACATGATAATAATAATAATAACTTTTTTTCTATAGCACCTTGCAAAGATGCAGCCCAAAGTGCGACTAAAACATTTAAAATAATAATAATAATAATAATAATAATAAATAGGCTGTATTATATTAAACATAATAGTAAAACATTTGTAAGAATTTCATTAAAAACTCAACATTTTCTCAAGAGCATTGAGCAATAAATGTTTAATGTAAAGATTTGCATCATATTTCTTTTCGGGGGAATACATGAAATAGGGTTAGGATTAAATCAAATGTTGTAAAATTTAATCTATTGTTGGCTGGAACCTTGGCGCTTTGTGTTTACTTTTTGTTGCTATGAAAGTAATGACTAAGAAACGTAAAAACTTGTTCAAAACATTAGAGTATAAGAAGTTATCAGAATAAAAACTCGGGGGCTCCGTAAATAAATAAATTAATATTCATGTTTTCAGTCGGGGGGAGGAGCTTCTGCAATCTTCTCGGAGCCCACACAGAAAGCCACAGCCCTGACGTTACCGTAGAAACGGCCCGCGGAGTGGAGGGGGGGCGGGGGGTAGACGCTTCAAGCGGCTTGTAATTGGCTAGATCAGGCTGTCGTTCGGTGATTATCCTCCCTCTGATTTGTTACATCTACTGTCGCTCTTACAGGCTGCAACGTGATTGGCTACTTTCTGCATTCACGGCCCGCCTCGGAGAATAAGCTCCTGCAGGCAGCTGCACACAAGTAGGAGGAGGAGGAGGAGGAGGAGGAGGAGGTATCGTACTGCGATGAGTTCAAGCTGGGCTGTTTTGTGGAGTAAAAAGTTGTTAATTTCAATCCACCGTTTGCTGGACTCTTGGAGAGTTGTGTTTACTCGGATTTATACAATTTTGGGAGAAATGTAGGCTCGTTTTGGCTGCCTTTGTCGTTGCTTCACGGTGGAGGAACCTGCGACAAGGCAAGTGGTAAAACCGCGACTAGTTAATGTTAACGTTAGCTAACTTAACGTGCCGCTTAATTTATTGTTTATTCAGTAATCTGCAAAAGCTGGGAGTTGTGTTTAAACTACAGGGTGATGTGCGAGGAGTATTTTCTAAATAGTGACACTGAGGCGGGGGGGGGAAAAACAAAACAAAACAAAAACATTGAGATTACTGTCCACAGAGAGTTTGAGATGTCCCTGTCAGACGGTGCCTCGGACGACGATATGCCCTTAATGTTCCCCACAGAGGGCAGCCACACTGGGAGCATCCGAAAGGTGAGACACCTGGACACACTAAGATCCATATCAACACACACAGTAACTAGATATGAGGTAAACTGGAGGAAAAGGACCTGGAAACGGTTCTGGAGATCCTGGTTGGAGGAAGGTATCTGCAGACTGAGCTGACTAGATCCCAAAGCACAAGAATAAGTTCTGTTACCATAATGAAGGTCCTCTATTATGACATAGGCACTGTTAAAAGAGCTTTGTGGCTTCACCTCTGCAACAAAAAACACGTTACCTTCAGCTTCATTGTTTGTATAGGATATATATATATATATTAAAATTTTCACTTCACTTGACTCACATCATGCCATACCTCTAGTGGTATCAGATTATGCTGATGTTCCCGGTTGTATTTGCCTGAGTTTTGAGATATCAGCCTATGAAAACACCACCATGTCAGCAGAGTGGAATTGAATATGCTGTTTCATCAGAAACAAAATAGTGAACCTGTGATTATATGCATGAGTAACTTGTCTTTGGAAAGACACATTTACTGCTGAAATGTTTAATGTCAGCTGATATTGTTTAAGGGATCAGGAGACACTGCAGAGAGGGAGGTATGGCTAAATACTTTTAATTAGGAGTAAGGGAGATAATACATTTTATTTGATTTAAGTACCTTAAAACACAGTGGGTGTATTTGAAAAGTTAAACCTCATTTGCACTGACACTGATACCATATCATTAATAGTGTAGTATACAGTATATCAGGCAATATGAATGGGATGAGATGGCTACTGTTAGTATCTTAAAATACATATCGTAATTAGAGATAAAACCACTTTGACTTTTTCAGTCCCGTTTCCAGTAACAATAACTGGGCTTTGGGCATCAGCCGATGCAGAGTACCGATCTGATACCATGTAAATCTAACAAGCTGTAGTCGTCACTGTGAGGAAGATACTGGGAATTGTGTTCTTTGGCATGAAGCTTCTGGAGTTGCTTGATTAAGTTGGTTGTGTAATATTTTGCAGTGCCACCCCTCGAAACATTGGCTTTGCAGATATTGCAAGTAGCCATAGAACTTGTTGGCGTAGTGTGCGTGAAATGCCTCCAAACTGCTGACGCCTTGTTTTTAGCTCCCTCCATGCAACGTTAGCTCCCCTAGCAAAATGTTTGACTCGTAGTATGTGCTTAATTGAATTCAATCGATAAGCCCCCTTGTCATCGAGACCCAATCCAGCTATTTAAGACCGTATCAGGCCTATATCCAATATCAGTATCGGATCCCTAATCACACTGCCCGTGGGAATGTGTCTGGTTGTTTAAATGGGGCATGGATGGAAAAAAAATAAAAAGATATTACAGACACGGTGCCCTTAAGCAAGGCACTTCACCTTCTTCTGCTTGAGTGGGCAGAAGACTTGTGATTTGCAGCAGCAGCTTACAATTTCAAATGACGTTTTTTTGACACAGCCTTTTAGGCTTTGTCTGCACAGATGTCGAGCAGCCTCCGTCCTCCTGCCCCCCTGATGGTAGAGCAGAGGTGGGAGCTCGGCCAGAAGTCTAATCCACACAGGCACTCTGAGGATTACTTGACGTGTGCACGCTAAACAAACACCTTAACTGGGTGAGAGGGAACTGGAAAGATAAAGGGAGAAGAAAAAAGTGAGGAAATGGAAAAACTGTACGAGTTGGCTGCAGGAGGGACAGCGAAGGTGCCAGTCTGCAGCCCGTTGACTGTACGGCCGCTCCATTACTGTACATCTGTTTACCTTTTAAGTGTGAAACAGTGGCGCAATGCATGATAGATATCTGATTTTAGTGAGTGGACATTTATCAGCTGTGGGGAAGCTGTTCTGGTGTTGTTGGCAAAATGCCTGTTGAAGCGAGGTTTAAGAGGGCTTTAAATCTTCAGGCGGGTACTACACAGCTCTGACATATTACCAGTTTCCTTTTCTATACATTATCCTTAAATTTCTTTCTGTACCATGCCAGGTTATTACCATGTTTCTCTTCCCTCCTGAGCTCTAAGTTGCGCTACATCCCTGACAAGGTCTTTGACACACCGATCATCCCTGTCATGCTGTCCTATCCAACATGGACTTTTTGCCTCTCAGTCAGCTCTCTGACCAATAAGCTCAGTGTAGTCCATTGTTGTCATCTGTGTGATTTGCCTTTTTGGATGTCCTACCTGGACAGGATGGGACAAGTATAATGTCTATGAGCAAACTGATACTCTATAATAATTATTTGCACGGATATAAAGACAATGTTGATTGTTTTCTGGGAATTAACATTGAAAAATGTGAGTTGTTTAACATTTCATACCAAAACTAGACCAAGTAATATCCCAAATTGTGTCATAGTATTTGTCACACTTTCTCTCTCTAATAAACAATAGACCTCAAAAAATGGACCTTTATCCAAATTGCTGCTGTTGCTCTCTGACTGTCTCGCTTTATCTGTTGTTTGTGTAGAGGAGAATTTTAACATGAGTTCTTTCTAATTGTTACTCCAGCAGCTGCTTCCAACATGGTTGATGTTAGCTGGTTAATTAATACACTAATTTAATAACTTTTTGAGTCATCTGCCAATAGCAGGTAAACTGAGAAAATTCACCTGCCAAAAATATTTTTTACCGGCCATAAAACTGCATCATGCATTAGATTAGAAATAATTACCTCAAGTTTTTTTATAAGCATACATAAATATTTAGTATCAGACAATTGTAAATAGATGAACTGATCTTTTTTTAATAAAAAACACTATTAATCAAGTACCCGATTAAAGATTGGTTGACGTCACGATATGTGCTGTGGACAGTAAAAAGTCAGTGACCCCAATTTATTTTTCTAACAACTGCCTACATTTGGCGTGTGTAAATTTTGGTCCACATTTGTTTGTCACCGAATTCGCTTTGCCAGTCAGATCCAGGCAGACAGGAAAACAAATTGTTGTTGAACATTAAATATTCAGGTTCTTGCCAAACAATTCGTCGTTTGTCTCTCGTCAATACTGACACGTTCTACATTAACGACTAACCATGTTTCATATTGTACATTCCTTGTGACAAACCAGGGAATATTTCAGCGAAACACCTATGTCGGTACTAAAGTTGACCCTGTGAGGACGCCGGTTAGGCATATTGAAAAAACTCCCTTCTCTCATGTAATGTGCACACCGATTTGGCATCACAGTTGGTTTGATCTCATTGCTCAAGTTCTCTTTCATACTTTAAAATTGAATTGAAAATGCAAGTTGGCCATACTTTGTCATGTCCAGTGTTT
Source organism: Micropterus dolomieu (assembly GCF_021292245.1). Lineage (NCBI taxonomy): Eukaryota > Metazoa > Chordata > Actinopteri > Centrarchiformes > Centrarchidae > Micropterus > Micropterus dolomieu. The sequence continues at coordinate 8,403,918 of NC_060167.1, read as the reverse complement.
ATTTTTATCTAATTAACATTTAAAAATGGGATTTATTATTTTATTGATTAACTCTAGAAGATATTTAGAAGATATCACGGGTTGTCTTGCAGTCAGGGTTGTCTTCTTCCAATAGGCCAGTATGGTACTTCTCACTCAGCGGACACAGCTGTTACACCCCAGGTGATGTTCACTTCAGCGCTTAAAATTGTTAGACTTGCTGCTGTAATTCACCAAATCATCTGTTCTTTTGCCCTCTCTGTTTGCGTATTTCCTCTGCAGGGATGTGATCCTTTCGCCCAGACTCAGCGCAGCAAACTGCAGCACCGGCGAGCTCGCATCAACCAGCAGATCAACAAGGAGATGCGCATGAGAGCCGGAGCAGAGAACCTGTTCAGGTGAGGTGATGGGACGGGTCAGACGTCTGTTTTTCTCTTTACTGCTCTGATGACGTATTTTGTGAAGTCAAAGTTACATGTGAAAATGTTTTCCCAGCCTTAGTTTCATCTGTTTGGAACGTGTTCAAAATAAGGTGCGTCACTGAGCCAGCGTCGGGACAGTGTCACCTGATTAAATTAAAGTTAAATTATGTTGGATATCAGTGAAATAATGCTATGATGTCTGTATTTTTCCATTCAGTTTTCCATACTTCACCGGTCTTGTGCTGAGTTTTGTGTGCATGCCGGGGGTCTATTCCAAGTACTATTTAAAAACTATATAATATTCTTTGTGTGGTGTGTGGTATCAATGGTGATAAATGATTAGTAGATACCACGAGGTGCGGACAACTCGGCACAATACCAACTAGGGCTGAAACGATTCATCAATAAAATTGATTCATAAAATGCTTCGACACAAATTCTTGGCATCGATGCTTCGTTTAATCCATTTAACTATACAGCGCAGTGTTTCACAGGGACATTTATTACTGTCGCACAACGCGTTTACGCTGTGAACGCGACGTGATTACGGTGGAGCTGTTTGCAAAGTGGAGGAGGAGAGAGAAAACAAAGAAGCGAGGGACAAAGAAGA
>NC_060167.1:8395766-8402807 GCF_021292245.1 Micropterus dolomieu | reverse complement strand
CTCAGTGGGGTCGTTGGCCAGGGTGCACATTTTAGACAGAGAAGATGGATGGTTTGAAAGAGGTGTCAAGGAAGCCATCTACACCAGGGTCGAGAAGCCGTCATTGAACAGGGGAGGGGGGCTACGCCACCACTTATCCCCCACTTACAATGCTGTCCTTTCATCACTTCCCAGGAAACTCAACAAACGTAACCTATTGACCTCAGGTGAAGATACCAACGATGGTCGTTCAGTCTTGGCCACAGGTAGTCTTAACGACTGTAACGACTGTCGTCACAGCAACAAGGAACACTAACGAACCAGCGGTATCGATGACCCGGGATAACGACCCCACTGAGGTTAAATAGCTGAGTTTCCCTGCCAGTTAGTCAGAACTGAAGAAGTCCTTTGGATGAGGGACGAAACGTCTTCCAGTATCTTCAACCAAGTCCAGTTGCCCTTGATTTTAACCTTCGTTGGATGTGAGTGGTTGTTCGTCTATGTGTGGCCCTGGCGACCTATCCAGGGTGTACCCTGCCTTTCGCCCGATGTCAGCAGGGATTGGCTCCAGCCCCCCGCGACCCTGTATGCAGGATAAGCGGTTGATGATGGATGGATGAAATGGCCTGTAGAGTTGCTGTTTTTTGTTGTCCTCTAGTGGTAGATTTTGGGTATTAGCAAAGAAAAACTCTTGCACACTGTCTAACTTGCAAAATATATATATATAATATTGACACAACGTTTTGGTACTATACCTTCATCAGGCAAATGATGTTAATATAATAATATCATAAAATGCACTCATAAATAGATATACTCACACATCTTAATGGTGCCTTATATATCAATAGACAAATAACTCAGAGGAAATAGCAAATTAACATAATGCTAGATAAATAGAAGAAAAAAACCTAATTCACACAACATATGCCCCCCCCCCCCCAAAAAAAAATAGGTCCAAAAAAAGTAAACTCAAAATTAAATTTATAAAATGTCTTGAAAAAGAGGAAAAAACATCACCATAAATGTCAAAATCTTCACATTATATATACGTGCAACAAATAAAAATAAAAATGTAGATTTTGGGTATTCACAGTATTGTTTTATTCCGTTTGGTATAGCCTGAGGTGATTACTTTACTTGAAGATAGCTAGATAGGTGTTTGTAGTTTTGAAAATGTATTTTAATGGCTCATTTTGTGATGTGATTTGAAGTCTCAGGATGCTTTACTGTCGGTATGACACAGGACTGATGCTAGCGCTAACCTTGTCTTCTCCGGACAAGCTTTATTCCGGTTGCCCCAAACAATCGGAAGGTACCTGTACCTTTTGCAGAATACCAGTCTGTCCCTGATGTTTTTCCAGGAGAGAAGTGGCTTCTTTCCTGCCCTTCTTGACACCAGGCCATCCTCCAAAAGTCTTCGCCTCACTGCGTGTGTAGATGCACTCACACCTGCCTTGCCTGCTGACATTCCTCTGCACTGGTGGTGTGTAATCCTGCATCTGAATCAACTTTAGAAGACGGTCCTGGCGTTTGCTGGACTTTCTGGGGTGCCCTGAAGCCTTCTTTATAACAACTGAACCTTACTCTTTGAAGTTCTCGATGATCTGATAAATGATTGATTTAGGTGCATCTTACTAGCAGCAATTCTTTTGCCTGTGAAGCTCTCTGTGTGCAAAGCAATGATGATGGCACATGTTACCTTGCAGGTAACCTTGGAAGAACCATGTTCTGAAACAAATATAAGATGAGTATTTGTTGTTGCCATCCTTTTATATGTTTGCGTGTTCATATTCAACTACTTTCTTTGAATTTTGTCTGTCTTCTCACTTCTGCATTACCCTGACTTGCTGCTGTGCAGTTGCTCTGCCGGCCGTACAGATCGTACTCCCGGTACAGGATGTAGTCCTTCAGTCGCCCAGGCAATGGCAGGAAGCTCATGAAGAAGGGCAACCGGAGACGCCGGCGACCAAGACAACAACGTATCCGCAGACGACAGAGATGCTGCAGACAACGGACGTTCTCTGAAGAGGAGGAGGAGGAGGAGGAGGAGGAAAGATTGATGAGACCACTGGTTGTATTCTCGTTTCTCATTTGTCTCCCTCTGTTGTTTCTGTTGTCACAGTCAGGGCAGGGAGCAATAACTTTAATTTACCTTGCAGCCTACAGATGTCGGGCCACTGCTTCTGTTCCATCACAGCCGCCTTCAGCTTGGAGCACAAAGTCACATGATCCACGTAGTCCAACAGGATGCGAACCATCTGACCTGAGAGGTGCTTCAGCCAGGAGACAGTGATCACCTCACAGAACTGCACTGACAGACAGACAGAGGTCCTCAGAGGCGTGACTGAGGTGTAGGTTCAACAACAGGTTAAAACTATATTGTAATGCACAAATCCTTCGCACCTCTGAGATGACTGAATGGCTGTAAAAAACAAAATGAGATAAAACAGTAACATGAAAAACAGCTGACCGAGTTGTGTAGGGAGATCTAATTTCAGACAGACTATGGTGGAGAATTTGGTTTGTGACAGAACTTCAGTACATGCAGGAAATTTAAATGAATGTAAGGTATGTATTTGATTTTATGTTTTTACTTTGTTACACATATTCATGCCTCTGTAACTTTGGTGATCCTCTGACTTATCTTCTGGCACCACTAACAGGCCAAAATACCTCCAGCACTTCACTTCATGACAGGATACCTCTAAAACTAAATAAACTACAAACTCTGGCTCAAGCTAAATGTTCAGGTTATCTGTACAGATGGTTTCTTAAGCTGCTTCAATCAGTATTTTTTTATATTAACAAGGAATTCAAAGATTCAAAGTTCAAAGTAGTGTGAAAGGCTCTATTGAGCTTTTTACACTGATCAAAATTATAAATGCAACACTTTTGCCCCCATTCATCATGAGCTGAACTCAAAGATCTAAGACTTTCTCTATGTACACAAAAGGTCCATTTCTCTCAAATATTGTTCACAAATCTGTCAAAATCTGTGTGAGTGAGCACTTTTTCCTTTGCCAAGATAATCCATCCACCTCACAGGTGTGAAATATCAAGATGCTGATCAGACAGCATGGCTGTTGCACAGGTGTGTCTTAGGCTGGCCACAATAAAAGGCCACTAGTTTTTGCAGGTTTGAAATATTTTAATCTTGGTTGAACCATGTAGAGCAGTTTGTAACTTTGTTTTAAAAATAAAGTTGCCACAACAGAATAAATGGTAAATATATTTGGCTTTTCTTAGAACAGCTGCACGCTTTTGCAGGAAGGTATTCGTCAGTCACTTTCATTTTAGTTTTTCTAGCTAAGCTGTGAATATTAGGCTATACTATACTATACTATACTATAAACAAAACGATAAATACTATTATAAGGCGGTATCCTTTGTTCATTACCAAGCTGTCTTTGATCACAGAGTTGGTCCATCCCTCATAGCCTTCAGGGATGTGGGAGCCGCTGCCATAGGGACAGTCAAAGCAGCGCCCCACATCATAACCATAGTTACACAGCATCCTGAGGACCACCTAACACACACAACAGGCGGGATTTAATACAAGAACAGCTGTCCTTCTAAACGATGAAAACTTTACTTACAGAATTAATATCAGTTAAATTAGTAAAATTGCAGATTTGTAAATGCTCCATATTTGTATAGCGCCTTTCCAACCACTCAAAGTGCTTTTACACTACATCCACACACTGAGCCTAAGTGCTCAAACAGAAACTAATATTCACACACATTCATACATATTCACAATTCAGGGTTCAGTATCTTGTCCAAGGACACTTCAACATGCAGCCTGGGGGAGCCGGGGATTAAACCGCCAACCTCCCGATTAACAGCCAACCTGCGCTACCTCCTGAGCCACAGCTGCCCCAGATTTAAGTTTAAGAAATTATAAATCTAGTAACAGTTTACCTCGTCTTTGAGCGCGTACTGCAGAGCGGAAGGGAAGTGTGTTGTGTTTACTTTGCAGTAATAGTTGACGTTGGCTCCAAACCTCAGCAACAGATCAATCAGCTCATAGTTTCCCAAACGCAGTGCAACCTTAAACACACAATCACTGGATCAGCAACACAGGTTTCTGTTGGTGTTTTGAATGTTTTTAGCTCAGAGTTGACAGACTTACAAACAAGAGTACCATCATCAGTGTTACTATTTCTTGACAAACAACACATGTCCACACTGTACTTCTGTGCATCATCTCCAAATGTAGACGGAGCCACGTGTTCCTCTCTTGTTCTCACTTACATAATGCATTCCTTAACCCCATTACCCAAACATTAACCATCACAACTACAAACCTAACATTAACCCTTACCTTATCCTACACTTAACCTTAACCTAACTGTGATCCTAAACCCTAAAACCAAGTATAAACTCTCAAAAAGCAGTCTGTACCTGTGGGGACCTAAATTTTTGTCCCCGGAGAAACGAGTTGGTCATTGTTTATTGTGCATTCAGGTCAAAGTCCCTATTGGGATATAAAAAAAAACAAAAACACATGCCTGAAGACATTTGATTGGGTCTTGGTTGGCCATGGCCCCGCCCTCCAGCAGCAGTTTGGCTGATGGCACGTCATTATTGGAGACTGCGAAGAAGAGCGCAGACTTCCTCTCGTCGTCATAGCTACGTTGAACCCAGGGATGGAGCATATAGTTTGGGTCATAACCTGCATCCAGCAAGGCCTTATGGGAGTTGGGCAGGAGAGACATTCAGTTGTTGTTGATCAGTTGTGTGTTTAACAGACAGCTGTCACCCAGTCAGAAGTATTTTCAAAGAAATTATACGACACAAAGAGCTGCAGCAACTATTGTCAAGCTGTAAAAAAATTTGTTGACAACTACTTTGATCATTGATTAATTAACTACTTCTGTAATTTTTCAGACAAAGATTTGCTGGTTCCAGATTATGAAATGTGAAGGTTTAAATCTTTTGTTTGTCATATATGACAGGAAACTAAATATCTTTTTTTAATGTCGAATTTTAATGTTGAAGCTAAATGAACAGTTTTTATACATCTCCTTGGGCTGTGGGAAATTAAAGTATAACATGGATTTTTCAATATTTTTTTCAATATATCTGCCATTTTATAGACAAAACAATTGTTTAATTGTGAAAATAATCGGCTAGTTAATTGATAGCAAATATAATCCTCAGCGCTGACAAACCAACCATGAAAAATACTTGAATGTATGTAGTCATGGCTCGTAACACATGCGCACACCTTGATGCAGTGTGGGTGTCCTCCTGCAGCAGCAGAGTGTAGAGGACTCATCCCACTGTTATTTACTTCTTTGATAGAAGTGACTGGAATCAGCAACTTCAGAGCTCTAAGGGAACGCACGCACACACACACTTTATCTGATGCTGTAGTTGACTTTAAAAAAATAGTAATGCTTTTGCTTCAAAGGACAGAATATAACATTTACTCCAGGTATCCTTGGCGTGCAACACTGTGAATCGGCATGCGTCCTGTATGTTGGATGATGTTGGCGTCGGCGCCGTTGTCCAGCAAATGACGTATGACAGATGGATCTCCAGACAAAGATGCCTCGTACAAGATGGATTCTTTGTCCTGTCCCTGGGACTGGATGTCCGTCCCTGCAGGACAAACATAGAGGGAATTTTGTACAAAAAAGATTAGGAAAATACCCACTTGATAAGACTGTTGAAGCCTCATATTAGCTGAACTCATTTAGGATACAGATTCTCTAATCTGCAAAGGAAATAGTAACTTTAACCATCAAATAAATGTAGTGGAGAAAAAAGTAGTCTACTGCCACAGACAAGTAGCCTAGGCCTAGTAGTAGTAGGTCTAAAGTGATGTATAACATAGCAAACTCTTTTTTTGTATAGTCCCTAATCTAAATCCCTCTGCCATCTGACATTCTGGTTGACTTTTTAAAGAGATAATGTTAATGTATATATGAATTGTTAATGTAAAGCTGTAGAGAGATCCGTGCTCTCTCACCTCTACTCAGTAGAATCTTCATCCCCTCCATGTGTCCTCCCTGAGCGGCCAGTGTCAGCGGCATGAGGCCTAAGTTGCAGCGAGGGTCTGGCTGTGCTCCGGCCTGCAGCAGCAGAGTCACCAGCGCCGCTTTGCCCAGCCCCGAGGCCTTGTGGAGGGGACAGCGACCGTAGTGGCCCTTCTGGTTCACCCAGGAGCCCCGCAGGATCAGGAATTTCACTAGGTCAGTGCAGTCTGAATGGATCACAGCAGGAGTCAAACACATTTTACAATTTAAATATTAAGCTTTATTATGTTTTGCAGTAATGTAGTTATCAGAAAAGTAAACAGACTATCTTTTCTGGAAATTAAATTATTTAACTTTTTTCAACTCATTTTTGGTTCTTAATAATAATAATAATAATAATAATCCTTATTTGTAGAGCACTTTTCAAAAACAAGTTACAAAATGCTTTAACAAGTGTAAAGAAAATAATACCCAAGAGACAACAATACAAAAAAACAATACAAGATAAGAGCATGAAAACATTGAAAAGACTAAAATACAGATAAATATAAAATTAGTAAAATACAATAAAAGGGATAAAATAAAGTCAAATAAGATCGGGAAAGGCTCTCCTATAAAAGTATGTTTTAAGAAGGGACTTAAAAGAGTTCACTGACTCAGCTGACCTGATTTCCTCGGGCAGGCTGTTCCAGAGCCTCGGGGCCCTGACAGCAAACGCTCTGTCCCCTTTAGTTTTCAGTCGAGACTCTGGAACAGACAACAGACCTCTGCCCGAGGATCTCAAGGTACGTGCTGGTGCGTATGGGACTAAAAGGTCAGAAATATAACAAGGTGAGAGGCCATGAAGAGCTTTAAAAGTGATCAATAGAATTTTAAAGTCAATTCTAAAACATACTGGGAGCCAGTGTAATGAAGCTAATAGGAGTAATGTGGTCATATTTCTTTGTTCTGGTTAAAAGCCTGGCAGCTGAGTTCTGGACAGTCTGGAGTCGATCAATAGATTTTTGGGTTAAACAGGTGAAAAGGCTGTTGCAATAATCCAGGCGTGATGAGATGAAGGTGTGTAAAATGGTCT
>NC_060167.1:8383837-8395666 GCF_021292245.1 Micropterus dolomieu | reverse complement strand
ATATAACAAGGTGAGAGGCCATGAAGAGCTTTAAAAGTGATCAATAGAATTTTAAAGTCAATTCTAAAACATACTGGGAGCCAGTGTAATGAAGCTAATAGGAGTAATGTGGTCATATTTCTTTGTTCTGGTTAAAAGCCTGGCAGCTGAGTTCTGGACAGTCTGGAGTCGATCAATAGATTTTTGGGTTAAACAGGTGAAAAGGCTGTTGCAATAATCCAGGCGTGATGAGATGAAGGTGTGTAAAATGGTCTCGGTGTCCTTAAAAGTTAACATACAGTAGATCGAATTTTTGCTATATTTCTAAGTTGATAAAAACATGATTGAACAAGCTTTGTGGTGTGCTGCTCGAAATTTAAATTACTATCAAACCAAACACCAAGGTTCTTTGCCACAGGCTTAATGTGATTTACTAGGGAACAAGCAGATGGCAGTATTTGTTTTACCATCTGCTGGGACCCGATGACCAGGATTTCTGTTTTGTCTGAGTTCAGCTGGAGGAAATTATTTGACATCCATTTTTTAACTTCACAAAGGCAGTTGTTAAGTGAACTCAGCATTCCAGGGTCTGTGGAATATTATATTATTTATTCAATATATTAAGGGACAATAATATGAGTATGGGTTAGTTTACTATGAGCAGAGATGTTTGACAGGGGAACATCTTCCAAGTTTCTGCATATGAGTGTGGACTGAACCCCACAATGGTTTGGTGTTAAATGATTTGTAAGAGCTGCATTACCAAGCTACAATCTTCTGGCATTGATTTGACAACATAATAGCAAACATGGTAAGAATGTAACATACACGTTAAAAGTTGGAATTTAAAACAATTTATTTACATAATGAACATCAAGCTATTTGTACTCAGATGTCAAATATGTTCAGAATAATCTACCGAGATGTCTGGAAATTTGAGTGGAAAAGTTTGGAATTTTGAAATGGAAAATGTGTAGGAACCCTGGACAGCTGAAATTATTAAAACTGAAACACATCGGTTCCATCAGATGCACATGAGACGGAAAATGAGGTAAAACACGTGGCTCCAGTGTGCACTTCCAAGTGTTTCACATGAGCTGTATCTTCAAGCACCCTGAACCTCAGCAGTCAGATTTAGTTTTAACCTTTAACAGCTGAATGGTCCCACACAGATAATAAAATAACATGCTTTGTGTCCAGTTGGATACAAAGGTCAGGTATGCCGGCAGTTTATATTATATACAGATGTATCATTATCCTTTACATTGTATTTGTTTCCTGTTAATGTTAGCTGCCCTTGTCCCAAGGTAGGATAACTGTCCCATGATTACTATTTGTCAATTGTTTTTTGTAATTTGATTAATTACAAATTTGTTATAGAATTTGAACCTTTAAAGTCCATTTGTAGCTAGTGCAGGCTTTGCATTACAATTCATTTCAAGTATCAGGGAGCTGTAACCACATACAGTTGCCCTTGATTTTAACCTTCCTTGGTATTTCTACCTCAGTATACTAAGTGCTTTCCAGTTTGCCATTTGGAAAAGCAAGGTGCGGGTCTGCCCATCAGGAGAAACTTGGTGTTCAGTGTCTTGCCCAAGAGCACTTTAGGACAGAAGGAGCCCAGGATTGAAATATTAACCCCACGATTAGAACCACTGCTGCCTCCTGCAGACTGGCCCTTGCTGGGTTTGTTAGTTTTTTATATAGAAGCCAAAATTGTAAGACCTTAATTATTCTACTTTATATTGTACACACATGCTGCATATTCCTACACTGCCTACTCCCATATTTGTTTAATCAAATCACCACAAACTAACAGACACACAGGGCTATACAGTTCTACTAGTTGTTGGTCTTTGGGCAAGTAATGAAGCTGCTGTGTAGAGCTGCAACGATTAGTTGATAATCAATGAAATCAGGGGCCAGAAAATGAATCTGCAACTATTGCTTAATTGTTTGCAGTTTCTTTTTTCAAGTAAACATGCTAAACATTCTCCAGATCCAGATTCTACAGTATGAGGATTTGCTCCTATTCTCTTTTATATTGTTGTAAACTGAATGTTTTTGGGTTTCAGACTGTTGGTCGACCAAAACAAGATAACATCACATAGATCTCAGGCAAAATGTGATGGATTTTCTTTGTATGTATTTTCAGACATGTTATACACGAAACAAATGTAAAAATGTAACAGATAGTCTGCAGATTAACAGATTAGGTACATAATCATTAGTGGCAGCCCTAAATTAAAGGTGATGATGTACATACACACTACCCAGGGTGCTGTAAAGTCAGAAGTTGAGGTAGGGTATCAACAGGGGCCCAAAACTTAATATTTAGGCCATTAACACATTAATCCAGCCGTGGTCTGTCCTACAGTCACACACTGTCTGTTTGTTGATAAATTCACTGTGTAACCTTAGCCGGAGAGGGTAAATATAGTAACAAGTACCAGATCCCCTTTTCCAAGTAGGCATCCAGCTCTGGTTTAAGTTACAGGTCAGAGACGTCTCCTCCTGCCAGCAACAGCAAAGATCGTCTCCAGAATTTGCTAGCACTTTCCAGCCGAGTCGAGGGAACCAAAACAACAACCCAAAACAAAACCGCAAGGTAAAAACCCAGTGAGGTCTGTCAGCACAGAAACCCACAGTGAGTGTCATAATACACCCTCACTGGCCACTTTATTAGGTACACCTTACTAGTACTGGGTTGGACCCTTGCGTCTTCAAAACTGCCTTAATTCTTCGTGGCATATTTTCAACAAGGTGTTGGAAACATTCCTCAGAGACTTTGGTCCACATAGACACGATAGCATCACGCAGTTGCTGCAGATTTTTCGGCTGCACATACATGATACAAATCTCCAGTTCCACCACATCCCAAAGGTGCTCTATTGGATGGAGATCTGGTGACTGTGGAGGCCATCGGAGTACAATGAACTCAATGTTCAAGAAACCAGTTTGAGATGATTTGAGCTTTGTGACATGGTGCATTATCCTGCTGGAAGAAGATGGGTTCACATGTTCAGCAGCAATACTCAGGCAGGCTGTCGCATTTAAACAATGTTCAATTGGTACTAAGGGGCTCAAAGTGTACCAAGAAAATATCACCCACACCATTACACCACCACCAGCAGCCTGAACCGTTGATCCAAGGAAGGGTGGATCCATGCCTTCATGTTTTTACGCCAAATTCTGACCCTACCATCTGAATGTCACAGCTGAAATCTAGACTCATCAGACCTGGCAACGTTTTTCAAGTAGTAGCCTCAGTTTTCTGTTCTTAAATGACAGGAGTGGCACCCGGTGTGGTCTTCTGCTGCTGTAGCCCATCTGGTTTAAGGTTTGATGTGCTGCACATTCAGAGATGGTATTCTACATACCTTGGTTGTAACGGGTGGTTATATGAGTTACTGTTGCCTTTCTGTCATCTCGAACCAGTCTGCCCATTCTCCTCTGACATCAACAAAGCATTTTCATCCACACAACTGCTCACTGGATATTTTCTCTTTTTCATACCATTTTCTGTAAACTCTAGAAATGGTTGTGCGTTAAAATCCCAGTAGATCAGCAGTTTCTGAAATACTCAGACCTGCCCGTCTGGCACCAACAACTGTGCCACATTAAATGTCACTTAAATCCCCTTTCTTGGCCGGTGAGCGTATAATCATATTTTAGCAAGCAAACTGTAGTTATATAAAGTAGCAATTATCTATAAAAATACAGAATATACATAAAGGGAGAAAAGTGTAAAGAATATAAATATAAGAAAATCGAGAAAGTCTATTTGACAGTAGTGATAGACAGGAAACAGTGGGGGAGAGCTAGATAGATGACATGCAGCAAATGTCCCCAGTTGGCTTTAAATCAGGGATGGTGCAGTTAAAAGCGATAAGCACACCTAAACAAGTTTAAGTTCTACACTGATTTGAGAGTTTGCAGGGTGCTATTCTAAAGTCGAGGAGCAACTTTAAACAACTTATCCTCTTTCGACATGATAGTGTTCCCATGCACAAAGCCAGATCCATGAAGAAATGGTTTTCCAAGTTTGTTGTGGAAGAACTGACCTGCACAAAGCCCTGATCATATTCCCTTTGGGATGAACTGGGAGCCAGACCTTATCACCCTCACCGATGCTCTTGTGGCTGATTGGGAAAAATGGTGGAAATTCTGAAACCAGAAGGCGGTTACAGCAGTTCGTTAATGCCAATGTATCTGGAATCAAAAGTTTAATTATTACACACAGTTTCCCCATACTGCTGTGTGTACTCTGCTGTGTGCTCTGTATGTAATTAATTAATTAAAGGTGTTTGGGTACATACACACTGCACAGAGGGCAGTTTAGAAATGGAGGAAGGTGGTCAACAGAGGACAAACTGACGGACACACTGACTGTCGGCTGTTAGTTTGTTGCATAAACTTAGTAGGAGGTAAATATAGTAACAGATATTGGATCCGCTTTTCCACGTAGGCTGTAGTTTAAGTCATAGGTCAGAGACACCTCCTGCCATTTTCAGCAACAGCAAAGATCCTCTCCAGAATCTGCAGGGACTCCACGGCCGAGTCGAGGGAATCAAAACAACGACACAAGACAAAACCACAAGGTAAAAACCTATAGTGATTGTCATTATATATAATTATATTTTGGCAAGAAAACTGTTGTTATATTCTGTAGAACTTAGATAAGACAATGCCTAAAGGGAGAAAGTGTACAGAATATACATTTACAAAAATGAGGAAATGGTCTGTTTGACAGTAGAGATTGATAGGAAACACGGGGAGAGAGCAAGATAGATGACATGGAGCTAAGATCCTATGTTGGATTTAAAACAGGGATGTTGCTGTTATAAACAATAAGAGTGCTTAATAAATTATTTTAAAATGCTTTTTAAAGTTCTGCACTGATTTGAGACTTTGCGGGATGCTATTCTAGTCAAGATTCAACTTCAGACAGTGTCCTTGTGGAAAGCCAGGTCCATAAAGAATGGTCTTTGGTGTGGAAGGACTTGACTGGTCTGCACAGAGCCCTGACCTCAATGAACTGGAGCGCCATAGGAGCCAGACCTTATAACCCATCATCAGTGTTGGATCTGACTAATGCTCTAGTGGCTGAATGGGAGCAGATGGGCCCATGGATTTGGAATGACAAATGATCTATTACACACAGTTTCAGTGTCTATATACTTATGCGATGTAGTGTCCATGATGTAACACTGACTTGCATATCAGACACAAGTTCATTGAAATAAGTCTTAAAATTTTCCCTTTTTCAACAGGGCCCAGGATCCCTTATGTGGATATCATGGAGCTTCAGCAATATGGGATAGAGGGTGTGGATGATGAAGATGAATTTGATGCAGCTACACAGTACATGATTGAGCAGAGTCTGCTGGAGCACAACAAATGGAAGGAAGAAGGCAGGAGGTCGGTGTAATTGAAACAAAGATTACAAATATTTCCCTCAGATGTTTAGTTTGATGAAAGTTCTGCTTGTTCCTTTGCTGTCTTCTCCATTGCTGTATTTGCAATACTGTAATTATTTCTTCTTAGTTGTTTATTAAAGTATATGATCCGAAAGTTTCTGAGACTTTCTTCTACTAAGCAAAAGAACTACATTTTGTCAACTCTGTGAAGCCCCCTTGCTGACAAAATGCATTAAACATTATCAGACATGTAAAAAATACTGATTCAAAAAATAAATAATAATGTTTGTTAAATAATTCAAATACAGTGTAAAAAGATAGCTTTATACATTTCTCTTTAACCTCTTAATTAGTTGGTAAAGAATAGTAAAGCCTTTTGTTTCACCACCAGTCCAATTAATACATTTTGTCAGTTTAGGGGCTCCACACAAATCTATCTTTGATTTCTATGTCAGTTTACTGTTGGTTTACAGGATCTTGACTAACTGGGTAGAAAAATCAAGACTGCTAGTTAAGTTACAGGGAGAGTAAGTGATTCTGTAGGATTTTGATATTTGAACTTAATTGCCAAACAAATACACCCCTCCCCTCAGTGCTCCTTCAGAAGCTCCACCAACCTAAATTTCAAATCCCCTTTCTTTTCTGTTTATACTCTTCAGACCTTTTCCTCTTTGGCTGCCCATACTTTGTTTCAACACTGGAGGGGACACTTATTAAATGCAGGGTGTGGGGGTCTTGAGACTTAATTTCCTGTATTCTGGTGTTACATTTTACACAAATTGCTGCCTTTTCTGCATCAATTTTTGGTGATCTTTATTTATGTAAAGGGAAACACAAAATTCGGGCAGCACGCGACACTTCAAAATATGAAAATAGAAGGTTCTTGGGCATTCTGCATTGCTTTTAAATATGTTTTCTCCTGTAGATCCACAGAGCAAAGTTTCACCTCAGTTTTTAGATGTTTATATAACAAAACTCTACCAGCTATGTTGCCACTCTGTCACAAACTGGCTGCGACTCAGTGCAAGGTGGGTCCACTATGACAGCGTTACACCGGTGTTGCATCAGCTGGGCGGCATTAATTTGCGCAGAGTCAAAAACTTTCTCTTGTGGCCCTCCCCCCAACATCTGACCGCCTCTATCGCCTATGTCACGAGCCGGCCATGGTGCATAGAGTCCAGCATGTTTGAATGTGCTGGTGTATAGACTGTGCACAAGCACTAACACCACCTATTGATGATTGGCTGGATGTTGTGTGGCAAGTTCCACACCACTTTCTAGACAGATTTTTTTCAGAGCACACACAAAAACCATGAGGAAATACACACTGAATTTAACAAAAAAAGTGTATTGGATTACAGTTACTTACTATCTCTTTAATCTGAAATCTGGAATTTTAAATACAAATTTGGTGGAAGAACCTACCAGATTTCAGAAGTAAGTAATACTTTAAACTGTCTTCTAAAAGAGAGTGGGACGTTCAGCCTTGACAAATGTTGGTCTCAAGAGGCTCGATATGTTAACTTTTTGCATCAGTATTATTCCCAGCAGGTGAAGCTATCATCAGATTGGATTAGTTTTCCTGTGTAGTTAAACAGAATTTTGTTTTACTTTGTGTTTGATATGTTTAACATAGTTAGCGATCTTCTTTCCTCACAGCTCTTGGCCTGACTTTGCAGAGCGCAGCTCGATCTTCACTGCTATAAGACAAGGTGAGGGGGGGTACAAGGCTTGTAACAAGGTGACGGCTTTTGTTGTGATTTACTATAAATGAATGCAAATTAAACCGTCAGGTAACTGAAATAAAATTGCAGTTGCTACAGCATATATATCTGCTCTTTAAATCACATTAAACAGCATGTAAACATACCTGCAAATGTCACTTAGGTCCAGTTAGATGCTGATGTGGTGGGTACTGACTCTTCAATATCACTAACAACACGCTGTCTGCCCATGAGATGTCAGTTCACAGCACAAACCTATCTGGAGGGGGTAAATATAGTAACGTGGGTAAATAAAGTATCAGATCCCCTGTTCCTCCAGTCAGAGTGCTGTAGCTAAACATGGAAACATGGAGGTCTGGGGCCTCCTGAACCTCCACTTTTTGATCCCTCATTATTACTCTATTCCAAGACAGATGGGTTAATCTTGTGTGCGGATCATATGTGTAATGCAGGCAGGCAGCCTCCGCAGTTTAAACACAAATTAACACATCAGTTCATTTGTCACCACTCTGGCTGTGACTCCAGCTTTTCCCTGTGTTTTTCCTGCCCCCTCCTCTCCTCCTGTACATGTGTGTATGTGTTGTTGGAGTGAGGCTTACCTCTCCTGGCACCTGGCTCCCTGGAACCCCATAGCTGGGGGTTCTAGTTTTTAGTGGACTGAGAGGGTTTTGGTCCTGAGGAGCGATCGTGGATCCCTTGCTGGTTCATTCTGGAGCATTTTGATAAGCCTGGTTTGGGCGTCTGGAGGCACCCACTGAGCAAGGGAGCTCCTCAACTCCATCGTTCCCTGTGTTTTTTCTTTGATTTCCCTGTCAACTCCTCCCGTGTTTATGTGTTGTGGGCGCGGCTCACCTCTCCTGGCATCTTGTTCATCTCCACACCAGGCTTTAGTCAGCTCATCAACCCTTGGCTCAAATACCCCACGTCTCCTGCCACTCATCACCAGACTGTTCCATCTACTCTGTGGTACAGTGACTCTTGGCTGATTTGCATTCAGAGAACCTTCTAGTGTGTTTTTATGATTCTCCTTCGTGCTTTTTGCTAATGTGGTTTTTCTCGTGTACCTCAGGATTCCTGTTACAGCATCTCAATCCAGCCATTCACCACCACCTGCAGCCTCAGCTCAATCCCCAGCCATACTCAACCCTCCTCAGCCTGCCTGCCTCTTGCCTTTGTCAGCCCAGCAACCCCTTTCATCCATCCACTTATTGGTTTATTTACTAGTAAAGCATCTCAGTGGGCTACTACTTTGTGGGAGGAGGGGTCATTGATTTGTAGTTCTTTTTTAACATTTATAGCTGAGATGAGAAACATTTTTGTCCATCCTGTTCATGGAAAGAAAGCATTCCAACAGATTTCTCTCCCTTCGCAAGCGTTCTAGTTCAGTCACAGAATACTCTGTGGAGCTGAGACTTTGGGCATCAGAGAGTGGGTGGGAATTAAGTCGCTCTACATGGAGTTTTGATTTGTGGGCTTTCTGATAAAGTAAATGATATGATGAGTTAGTGGCTAGGGATGAGACAAATAGCTTAGATTCCCTAATTTTCCTGTGTATTTGGTTCGATAACCAACTACGTAAACGATCTAGGGAGAAGTCTGGGCTGTCAGATCCTAACTTCAGAGGCCAACTTCCACTATAGAACATTTGAAAATCTTCCTGCAAAGGCCAGACCTACCCAGAACTGGAAGATCATGATTGGCTGGAGAAGTTGCACTTCATGGTGGATTATGAGAAGTCACCTCAACACACTGAACAAAAGTCTCCAGGGAAAGGGACAGTCCAGCAGCTGTCGGAAGTTGTTTTAGTGTTTGAGTGCAAGTTGGTGTGAGATGTACAGAGAGGCATGCTTTTGCACTTCCCCTCTCTGAGAAAGTTCAGAGAAGAAAACAATTACATCAACAATTATTTACAGTGTCTGATCATCAGAATGCTACTATCATTCCCTGTCACACCTCTGGACATTGACCCATCCCTGTCTGCATTCACAGGAGTAAGTCTACCCGGACTTGAAATAAATAGAACTGGCTGACAATGACAAATGTGTATCTAAGTTCAAAATCCTGACAGCTGAGCTCGAAGATGTTGCCTGTCAGAAGGCTATTCTCAATCAAAACCACAAACGAAGCGATACTGAAAAACTCCCGAAACCCGCCAAACTTTTGTTTGAAACATGGAAAGTTATTGCAGACAACAATGTCAATATGAAGAAGCATTTGGAGTCCTGTCCCTTTTCGGATCAACATACTTGCAACGTATGTGCTAGCCAGTTTTCTCAAGCATGAACTACATAAAGTCAAAATATCGTTCCCACCTCAGATGAGAGCTTTCAGTCGTGTCAAGATCAAATTGTTACATCTTCTAGCCCTGGTATCAAGAATATCTGCACTGATGTTTAGAAACAGAAATCCCATTAAACTGGTGAGAACAGCATTTGTTATTAGGTTATTATTGTGCAACACATTACCTCTTTTAGCAAGTTTTAATTTTCTCTATAAATTAATTGATCATTGTGTTTTGTGCACACTGGGCTATTCATTTATTTTGCATAAACACTAGCCAAGTCAAACTAGCCCTAAAAAAATATCAATAGCTACTCAGTTTCTAAGTTCTAATTTTTCCCCACGAATCAGTTTTGTTGGAAATGGCATCCCCAGTAAAAAGAACTAGTTTCAACTGTTTTCTTTATTGTAGTACTTTTATACTGTCATAAATCCACCAAAACAATTTTTGGAAATGCAAAGTTGAAGTAGCCAAATAATCATAAATAACATATAGGCCTATTGCAGCCACCTTGTGGTAAAACATATGAATGAATGGTCATTTAGACCTGTTAGAAATGTCGATACGCTAATGTACACTAATAGGTTGTGGTTCATGCATTTAAAGGGCTAAAATATTTATGTGCAAATTTTTTTTCCTTTCTCTGGCCAAAAGTGGCTCTGTAGATAGTAAAGGTTGCCAACCCCTGCACCAGTCTGTCCCTCAGCTCCACTTCCCAAACCTCGTGTCTCCTTCTGCCAAAAAGAGAAGGCTCAACAGTAACGGGGGAGTCCTGATGAGCCACACCTCAACCACACACTCTCGCTACTCAGTTAACTGAAACACCGGCTCCCGAGTGTCCTGACCCCTCATTAGTTCCTTCCACTTACTGTGACTTAGGTGAGGTATTTAGCAAGTAATAAGCTGTGTCTTTGCCTGCACATAGACCCCATGACTGTACACCACAACTAACTTCCTGGTTGTCCCTTAACCTCCAGTCAACTTTATAACCTCTCCCGTCCTGAAAGGCTGAGGCTATGAAGAAAAACATCCATGACTCCCTAGATTCTGGTCTAATCCGTCCCTCCTCGTCTCCTTGAACTATTTAAGCATAACTATGATGTGGAAAATCGTGAGCTGTTTACAGTGGTGTAAGTACTGGAGGAGTTGAACAACCTTTTGTAGTCTTGATGGACCACAAAAACCTACCTTTCTCCTGCCAATCTGATCCTGAGAAACCCATCTCCGAGCAAGAGACATTCTCCGTCCTCCCTGCCTGGTGGCTGCTGCTACGTGTGACACTGACACCGGACCATTGCCTGGAAGGCTCAGCACACTCACCCTGACCCAGATACTGGACCTCCTAACCTACTGTTTGTGCCTGATCCTGTTAGGTCTCAGATTCGCCAGTGGGGAAATTCCTCCAAGCTTGCCTTGCTGAATTTCACACACCCTCCATCATTAGACAACACAATTTGCCGTTTTTCCAAGGCTTGTTCTCTCACTTAACTGCCCTCAGCAACCCACAGATGGATCTTCTGATTCTCCATGTATTCTGGTCCCGTGGTCTGACAGTTCCATCCATCCACCTGGCGCAAACAGTTGTCCTAAGGGAGTATGCTCATAATGATGGTGGCGATGGTACATTGGCTAAGACACATCGTGTAAGAGACCCGGGTTTGATTCCCACTGAGCAAGACACTTAACCCCTAGTTGATCCAGAGGCGTGCGACCTCTGACATATACAGGCGCTGGTCATATAATTATAATATCATCAAAAAGTTGATTTATTTCAGTAATTCCATTCAAAAAGTGAAACTTGGATATTATATTCATTCATTACACACAGACTGATATATTTCACTGTTTATTTCATTTAATTGTGATGATTAAAACGGACAACTAATGAAAATCCCACATGCAGTATCTCCGAAAATTTGAATATTACTTAAGACCAATACAAAAAAGGATTTTTAGAAATGTTGGCCAACTGAAAAGTATGAACATGAAAAGCTCCTTTTGCCTAAATTACTGCAGCAATGCGGCGTGGTATGGAGTCGATCAGTCTGTGGCACTGCTCAGGTGTTATGAGAGCCCAGGTTGCTCTGATAGTGGCCTTCAGCTCTTCTGCATTGTTGGGTCTGGCGTATCGCATCTTCCTCTTCACAATACCCCATAGATTTTCTATAGGGTTAAGGTCAGGCCAGTTTGCTGGCCAATTAAGAACAGGGATACCATGGTCCTTAAACCAGGTACTGGTAGCTTTGGCACTGTGTGCAGGTGCCAAGTCCTGTTGGAAAATGAAATCTGCATCGCCATAAAGTTGGTCAGCAGCAGGAAGCATGAAGTGCTCTAAAACTTCCTGGTAGACGGCTGTGTTGACCTTGGACCTCAGAAAACACAGTGGACCAACACCAGCAGATGACATGGCACCCCAAACCATCAC
>NC_060167.1:8331145-8383737 GCF_021292245.1 Micropterus dolomieu | reverse complement strand
TGACACAAGGAATGCAACAGCTGAAACCCATGTCTTGCATACGTCTGTGTGTGGTGGTTCTTGAAGCACTGACTCCAGCTGCAGTCCACTCTTTGTGAATCTCCCCCACATTTTTGAATGGGTTTTGTTTCACAATCCTCTCCAAGGTACGGTTATCCCTATTGCTTGTACACTTTTTTCTACCACATCTTTTCCTTCCCTTCGCCTCTCTATTAATGTGCTTGGACACAGAGCTCTGTGAACAGCCAGCCTCTTTAGCAATGACCTTTTGTGTCTTGCCCTCCTTGTGCAAGGTGTCAATGGTCGTCTTTTGGACAGCTGTCAAGTCAGCAGTCTTCCCCATGATTGTGTAGCCTACAGAACTAGACTGAGACCATTTCAAGGCCTTTGCAGGTGTTTTGAGTTAATAAGCTGATTAGAGTGTGGCACCAGGCGTCTTCAATATTGAACCTTTTCACAATATTCAAATTTTCTGAGATACTGATTTTGGGGTTTTCATTAGTTGTCAGTTATAATCATCAAAATTAAAAGGAATGAACACTTGAAATATATCAGTCTGTGTGGAATGAATGTATACATTATACAGGTTTCACTTTTTGAATGGAATTACTGAAATAAATCAACTTTTTGATGATATTCGAATTATATGACCAGCACCTGTATAGCAATTGTCGCTTTGGACAAAAGTGTCAGCTAAAATGAGTAAATGTAAATGTAACTCTCTCACCAGCACTGACACCTTTCATGGATTTTCTGGGTTGTCAACCTTATCCCAGTCCTGGACAGCGAGGTGGCGGTACCTTCCATTTAAGGTCGGTGTAACCAGGTTTGAAGGGATGCCCGGTCCGCTCTCATCAGCTCACCAGCTCGAAGCCAACGCTGACCACTCTCAGTTAGAAGGTGTGGCTTTCCTCTTGTGACCTCCCGTAACATGCCTCTCCAGGTGGAATGCCATAAGTTGGCACACTGTTTATGTTAGGCCATTTGAAAATGACGAAGTCATTAAGTAATTCCGTAATTAAGTTGCCTGCTTCTATGAAAATTCGTCCTAACCTCCATGTTTCACTGCTCATGCCTGTCTCTGCTGCTCCCGGATCATTGACAACTATGCTGACTTCGGATTCTGGACAGCAGGTTGTCCCAGTTTTTATTGGACTGGGAGGGTTATGGTCCTGAGGAGCAATCGTGGATCCCTTGCTGGTACATTCTGGATGCCACCCTCATTCTGGAGCATCCTGACAAGCCTGGTAGGGCACCTGGAGCCACCCATTGAGAGAGGGGGGTCCTCAACTCCAGCTTTCCCTGTCTTTTCCTGTGTTTTCTCTGTCCCCTCCTCGCGTGTATGTGTTGTGGGCGTGGCTTACCTCCCCTTGCTCATCTCCACACCTGGCTTCAATAAGCTCATCAACCCTCAGCACAAATACTCCGTGTCTCCTGCCACTCATCGCCAGTTTGTTCTGTCTACTCTTTGGGACAGTGACTCTTGGCTGATATGCCATCAGAGAACTTTTCAGTCTGTTTTTGTTATTTTTATTTGTTTATTTTGTTTCCCTCCTGCTTTTTGCTAATGTGTTTTTTCTCCTGTGCCTCAGGATTCCTGTTCCACTGTCTCAGTCCAGCCATTCACCACCACCACCACCAGCTGCCTTAGCTCAGTCACTAGCCATACTCTATCCTCACCAGCCTGCCAGCGTCCTACCTTTGTCAGCCCAGCCCTTCTTCCAATCATTATTTGTTCATTAAAATCTTTTACATGCACCTCTCCGTCCACGTCTGTGTCCGTTTCTGGATCTGCTTGAAAACCAAACCTTACATCAGTGATAGAACCTATGTAAACATATAGCAGCAACAGGTTTCAACTCACACATTTGGTGTATAGCACACAGAGACAGACACATGGCAATTGTTTTCAAAACACTTTGCATTTTAAGGTTACTTTATTGTTTTGGATTACGGTAATTGCTACATCAACACCAAACATCACAAAGCCAATGACTTGACAGAATACATCTCAAAGAACATGCACCTTAAACTTGATTTATACTTCTGCGTAGGGCCTACGTGCATAGCTACGCCGTAGGCTACGCACGTAGCCAGGCATTTATACTTGTGTGTAGGTGTCTCCGTCATTCTGCAACTACACTCCCAAACGCTAGTCGGCAGTAGCGCTACATTGTCCACTGTGTTGACTTTGGCCGGCCAAGCAGGCTGACTTCCAGTTTAGCCCTCCACTAACGTGAATGGGGGTAAAATTGTATACATGCAGCTGTTACTTTTTTGTAACTTTTACAATGTTATCGACCGAATGGATCACATTCTGATAGTGAAATGAGTTATTTCAGTAACCGTCAAATATATTGATCCACCGTGTTACAGACGCCATTTTGGCTGCTAGTAAAAGTTACCACAAAGCGTGGGACACTTCCTGTCGGCTCTGAGACATTGCAAAGCTACCCAGCCAACCAATCACAGTGCTCATGGTCTCCGTTGACTCAACGTGTAGTTACATTTTTGAGGAGGTGCATGTCAGGCGACGGCGTAGCCTCGGCATAGCCCCGTAGCCTACGCAGTCACCTACGCCGTAAATTTGACGCAGAAGTATAAATTACACTTATTACATAAATTACAATCAAACAAACACTCAACACCACAATTCTGTCTATCCACCAGGCCCATTAATCAGTTTAACTGACAGAGACAAATGGACAATTGTACTTATGTAAGGGGACCCTGTATCTCCATTCTTTTGCTGTTTCTTTCATCCATATCTCCAGGTAACGAGAAGCTCTTGAAGGATCTGTGTGTCCAACAGAGAAACACATTTTCACAGACAGACCGCAGAGGTTGGACCCCTCTCCATGAAGCAGCAGCTCAGAGCAACCAAACCATCCTTAAGCTCATATTCAGAGGTTTGTTCTCACTTTAAACTGATTCTGTGTAGCTTCACAATAACATAAAACTCCTTTAATGAAGCAGAGGTGTGATGAATGTTGAAGGGGCTAATCAAATTGATTAAGGCAGTATCCTGTTCTCCAGTTTCAGGCCAACACTCTGTGAAGAGTTGTACTCTTTGTGGTAAGACTCCACTCTTCCTGGCAGTTGAACGAGGTCTGATAGAAAACGCCTCCTTCCTCCTCCAACATGGAGCTCAACCGGACAGCCACGACCATGACCAGGACACACCACTTGTTATAGGTAGGCTGAACACCGACCAGCAGTTCACTGCCTCAAAGCCAGTTAAGCGATTGTGGCTAAAAACCTGTGAATATTTACCCCAATCTGATTGATAATGGTATTTTGCTGTGATTTAATTGCAATAAATGGATCAAAATTATGCCGATGGCTACAATTATGGCAGTGGAGGTTGGAAACTCGTGGCTAGCTGCTGCAGATAGACTGAAAGTGTGAGTGACTTTTTAATCCCCAAAATTAAAATTAAAAAGTTGTTTTAATAAAATAAATTCACTCTGAGCTCCAGAGCAGAATCCGGAGCAACTCCAGGGCTTAATTTGTCCAGAAACTATTGTGTAGTACTTTTCAGTCGGCGAGCAGAGGCTCTGTCCCTCCTCTCTACCGGTGTTATGCTGAATTTTGCATGCCTGCCGATATTTGCATGCACCTCCAAGTGCTGCTTTTAAATGCTGTAATTTTTTTTTCATCAACGGTGATAAATGATTCAAAGTGTACATTTTATGAACGTTTAGAGTTGTTAATATTTTATTGAAGCGTTAATCTTCCGGTGAGAGATCTGATGCGAATGAGGGTCCCTTAAACCTGCATTATATTGAACGGCCAGCAGGGGGCGACTCTTCTGGTTGAAAAAAGGAAGTGCGGTTCCATTAGAAATAATACAATAATGACCCTACTTCTCAGAATCAGAATCAGAATCAGCTTTATTGCCAGGTATGTGTACACATACAAGGAATTTGACTCTGGATTGTACATTGCTCACAATGTGCTTACTCAGACAAAAATACAAAATCACTATAATAAAAATAAAATAAAATCAGACAGACAAAAACAATATAGACATATTGACAAATAGTGCAGTGAGCAGAGTGCAAAGGATGCAGGAGTATGTACATGTTGGAGGTGGATGTGATATACAGGTACATATACATGTACACAGTGCAATGAAGCATAGTGCAAAGGATGCTGGAATAATAAGTATTTTGTGCAGGAGTAATGACTTGAGGTAGGTGGATTAGGTATACAGTATCTACAATATGACAATATAACAGTATGAACAGCACTGAAATAGAGAATGGTGAGTAAATAATAAGTGTTAGCCAGTAAACAGGTGGCTGATTAGAGGCATAGTTACTGGGTTATTGCACAGGAATTGTTCCTGACACTGTGAGTCAGAAATCAGCTTTTCATCAGAGTGATGGCTTGTGGGAAGAAACTGTTCCTAAGTCTGTTGGTTTTGGCGTACAGTGCTCTGTAGCACCTACCAGAGGGGAGAAGCTGGAACAGATTGTGTCCGGGGTGAGATGGATCTGCAGTGATGTTTCCTGCCCGTTTCCTGACTCTGGAAATGTATAAGTCCTGAATGGAGGGCAGGTTGGGAACGATGATCTTTTCTGCAGTCCTGACTGTCCGTTGTAGTCTGTCCTTGTCCTTTTTGGTGGCAGATCCAAACCAGACAGTGATGGACGTGCAGAGGACAAACTGGATGATAGCTGTGTAAAAGTGGATCCGCAGGTCCTTAGGCAGATTGAGCTTCCTGAGCTGGCGCGATGATGGTGTCCGCGTTGGGCTCCCACTTCAGGTCCTGGGAAATAGAGGATCCCAGAAACCTGAAGGATTCCACAGCAGACACCGGGCTGTTGAGTATGGTGATGGAGGGCAGAGTCGGGGGGCTCACCTCCACAGTTTTGAGCATGTTAAGCTCCAGGTTGTTCTGGCCGCACCAGAGAGCCAGCTGATCAACCTCCCGTCTGTAGGCCGACTCATCACCGTCCCGGATGAGGCAGATGACCGTAGTGTTGTCAGCAAACTTTAGGAGTTTGACAGATGGGTCTCCTGAGGTGCAGTCGTTGGTGTAGAGGGAGAAGAGCAGTGGGGAGAGCACATACCCCTGGGGGGCGCCAGTGCTAATAGTTCGGGTGCTGGATGTGATGTTCCCCAGTCTCACCTGCTGACTCCTGTCAGTCAGGAAGTTTGTGATCCACTGACAGGTGGAGGCTGACACAGTGAGCTGGGTGAGTTTGGTGCTGAGGATGTCTGGGATGATAGTCCACGAACAGGATTCTTGCAAATGGAGAGTCAAAGTGTTGCAGGATGTAATGCAGACCCAAATTGACTGCATCATCCACTGACCTGTTAGCCCTGTAGGCAAACTGCAGGGGGTCCAGCAATGGGCCTGTAATGTCCTTCAGGTGGGCCAACACCAGTCTTTCAAAGGACTTCATGACTACATTTAGTCCAGAGATGGAGGGTTTTTTGGGGACTGAGATGATTGTAGAGCGTTTGAAGCAGAAGGGAACTTCACACAGCTCCAGTGATCTGTTGAAGATCTGTGTGAAGATGGGGGCCAGCTGGTTTGCACAGATTTTCAGGCAGGATGGAGACACACCGTCGGGGCCAGGAGCCTTCCTGATCTTCTGCCTTTGGAAGAGGTGGCTCACGTGAACCAGAGGCTGCACGGGGAACAGAGCGATAGGCATCCTTTAATGTAGTGTAGCAGTGGTCCAGTGTGTTAGTGTCCCTGGTGGGACACTTAATATGCTGTCTGTACTTTGGGAGTTCGTGGCTGAGGTTTGTTCTGTTGAAGTCTCCAAGAACAATGAGCAGGGAGTCTGGATGTTTTTTCTCCACATTAGTTATCTGGTCAGCCAGGTGTAGTAATGCCTCACTAACACAGGCCTGAGGTGGAATGTAAACAGCAACCAGGACAAATGAAGAAAACTCCCGCGGTAAATAAAAAGGTTTACAGTTTATAAATAATGTCTCTAAGCGAGGCTGCATGATTTTTCCAACACTGTGACATCTGTGCAGCAACCTTCGTTTATATAGAGAACAGAGTCTGCCTCCCCTTGTTTTTCCCGTGAGCTCCCTTTCAGGATCCGCGCGGATGAGATTAAATCCTGGTAGGTGAAGTGCGCTGTCCGGGATGTGCTCGGTGAGCCAGGATTCGGTGAAACAGAGGGCGGCAGATCTGCAGAAGTCCGAGTTAGTTCTGTTGAGGAGAAGCAGTTTGTCCATTTTGTTGGCCAGAGAGCAGACATTCGCTGGGTGAATTGAAGGGAGCGCAGTGCAAAAACCCCACTGTCTAATTTAACCAGCACGCCTGCTCGTTTTCCCCTGCGCCATTTCCGAAGGATCCCAAACAGAGCTGCTGCTCCTCCAACTTATAACTCTGGGAAAGTTCCGGGTTCGTTAAGGAGCGGTGGAATAATATGAGCAGTTGAAAGTCCAATATTTAAGAGCTCTTCTCTGGTAAATGTTACCAGAGAGGGAGAAACAGAAGAAGAAAACAGCGTTACAGTCTATGATTTTATTACACTAAGTAACGTTATTCCTTGAGATTCAGCAAAAATATGTGGTAATAACCGCAGTTGATAAATGTGCACAGCAAAGTGTCTGAAAAGTATGGAAGCCCTAAGTGACCATCCATCCCGCAATAATTGGATAACAAACCATAGTTGAATACAGGGATTGGCATGTGTGTTTCTTCAGAATAATAAAGAAAAAAAATATTTTTTCACTGGGTAGCTCATTTGGTAGAACATAGGACTCGTAATTACATGTTCAATCCCCATTTTCGATTTTTTTTTTCTTCTTTTGTGTGTTTTTATTATCCTCCTCAACAAAGTTCTTATGAAGAGATTCAGGGGAATCCAATCACACATTTCCCGATGGCTATTTCAAAGGTTCTGAAATAGCTGTCAGGAAATGTGTGATTGGCTTCCGCTGAATGAGAAGCACAGGAATTTTCTCTGGGAATGATGGGGAAAGGAAAAGTTCATAGGTTGATGGATGTGGACCAATCACAGTCCAGCACATGGTTCATTGTGAACATGGGAAACAGTCTCTTCGAAAGAACTTTGTTGAAGAGGATTATAAAACAGATAAAAAAAGAAGAAAAAATTGGTCTTAAGTGAGGATCGCACATGCAACCCCTAGCGTGGAAATCCTGTGCTCTACCAACTGAGCTAACCACTGACACTGAAAGCCATTCTGAAATTATCATTAAGAAACGCTCCTTCCAATGGGTGTTAAACTACTGTTTTGTTATCTCGAGATCACGAAAAAATTATGCTGTTATCACGAGGAAACGAAGTAAAAAAATATTTCAATGGATGGCCGCTTAGGGCTTCTGTAGAGAAGGACCTTAAGAGGTGGATGCATAATTCATCAGAACAGATGATGTAGGCTACCTGCCGAGATTTGCATCCACATCTTTTCTCAGCATAAATGCAGTTCAGACACAACACCGATCCTCTCCACACAAGCCTCATTCGCGCCACCTGGTGTGAATTGCGTCTGTTCGCGTCTTTGCATGGACTTTGTATTCAGTCGTGCCGTGGGAAATGTTCGCTTTGCATTCGGTGTGAACACAGGTCAAGCTGTGATGTGGGCTACACCTTTTTATTCCTTCTCTGAGTTCACCAGTTAAAATCTAAAAGTTTGACTCCTGCAGCAATCCGTTCAGACCGAACTGACCTGGTGAAGCTGCTGCTCCACTATGGCTCCTGGGTGAACCAGAAGGGCCGCTACGGTCGCTGTCCCCTCCACGAGGCCTCAGAGCTGGGCAAATCAGCTCTGGTGACTCTGCTGCTGAAGGCCGGAGCACAGCCAGACCCTCGCAGCAACTTCGGCCTCACGCCGCTGGCACTGGCCGCTCAGGGAGGACACCTGGAGGTGATGGAGATTCTACTGAGTAGAGGTGAGAGGGCACGGATGTCTCTACACGTTAAGGTAGAGGTGATCCAACTAAAAATGAAATCATAAAAACGTGAATTAAATTAGTATTCTGAAATCCGCCTTAACACATTAATGGAGGTCTAATAAAAAAAATAGAAATGCTGTATTTTTGATAAACTAACTCACTTAATAATGACATCAATAAAGACGTCATCTTTATGATGGATACTCATTGCATTTGAAACTGGCGGTTTCTTTTACTTCTTTATCTTTGATTTGATGTTCAATTTTTAGCATTTGACAAGATGCCAATATTTTTTCAAGGAGTATTTATCTTCAGGTGAAGTCAGACCGGTGGCAAAGAGCAGGCGAGACAGAAGATAGTATTGACTTAAGGCTGTCATTTATACAGCTTCTTCTAAAACACTTTCTTTGCTTTATTATTTCGCCTGCAGTTCTACAGTGGTGGAAAGTACATCAAGTGTTGCACTTAAGTACAATTTAAGAACTTTACTTGTATATTTAAATGTTTTGCTACTTTATACTTTGTACCACTACATTTATTTGATGGTTAAAGTTACTATTTCCTTTGCAGATTAGAGAATCTGTCTCCTAAATGAATTCAGCTAATATGAGGCTTCAACAGTCTTATCAAGTGGGTATTTTTCTAATCTTTTTTTGTACAAAATTCCATGTTTGTCCTGCAGGTGCGGACATCCTGTCCGAGGCACAGGATAAGGCATCCATCTTGTACGAGGCGACTTTGTCTGAAAATCCATCTGTTATCCGTCTATTGCTGGAATATGGCGCCGATGCTAACGTCGGCACAAACACAAAACATATGCCGATCCACAGTGTTGCACACCAAGGCAACCTGGAGTAAATGTTAAAGCAAAAATATTCATATTTATTTATATTTTAAAATATAACATCAGATAAAGTGTGTGTGTGTGTGTATGTGTGTGCGTGCGTGTGTTCCCTTAGAGCTCTGAAGTTGCTGATTCCAGTCACTTCTATCGAAGAAGTAAATAACAGCGGGATAAGTCCTCTACACTCTGCTGCTGCAGGAGGACACCCACACTGCATCAAGGTGTGTGCATAAGAGCCTGACCAATAAATCAGCGTCAAGATATTATCAGCTAACCAGAGATAATTGCAGATAAATTGGTATCTGTCTTATAACAGCCGATAAATGACAATAAAAAAATAAATGGAGAGACGGATCCTTCAGTGATGTTGTTGCATAGTTTGTCCATCTGAGGGGACTCTGCAACACCCCTGTTGGCAACACAAGTGTTTCAAAAGTCACAAATCCACTGCAAAACACAGCAATCAGCCATGACTACATAAATGCAGGTATTTTTCAGGATTGGTTGGTCAGTGCTGAGGATTCTTTTTACTATGAATTAATCAGCTGATTCTTTCTCCGTTATTGTTGTTTTGTCTAGAAAATGGCATAAAATATTGAAAAATACTTTATACTGTAATGTGTTATACTGTAATTTCCCACAGCCTAAGGAGATGTAATAAAACTGCTTGTTTTGCTTCAACATTTACACAACCAGCAAATGTTTGCCTGAAAATTACAAAAGTAGATAATTAATCAATGTTCAATTTTTTTCTTTTGCATTTTGATTTCTTAGAAAATACTTCTGATTGGCTGACAGCTGTCTGTTAAACACACAACAGATCAACAACAACTGAATGTCTCTCCTGCCCAACTCCCATCAGGCCTTGCTGGATGCAGGTTATGATCCCAACTACATGCTCCATCCCTGGGTGCAACGAGGCTATGACGACGAGAGGAAGTCTGCGCTCTTCTTCGCAGTCTCCAATAATGACGTGCCATCAGCCAAACTGCTGCTGGAGGGCGGGGCCATGACCAACCAAGACCCAATCAAATGTCTTCAGGCATGTGTGTGTTTGTGTGTTACAGCGTCAACACATTGTCATGACTGAAAGCAGATTTCTGGGGGAGAGTCCCTTTTAAAGGAGGAAGGAAAAGGAACTTCTTTTTTGTACACGTTAGCTAACCTTCCATGAGCCAAAGAGTTTATTGTTAAGATGATTTTACTGGTGAAATTATTTTTTTTATTTTTTATTATTATAAGTTAAAACGAGAAAGAAAAATCCTCAAACTTAAAGGGGCCATGTGTAGTTTTCAGTGGCCTATAGTGATGTGGTTTCAGATTGCAACAGCTACATTCCCAAGCCTGTGATTCTGCGGAGGCTCGAACTCATGATGGAGAAGTCGGCGTCGCTGGTCAAACCAAAACAGGGACATACATAAGAGGCAGCATTACACATAATGCAGGAAACTTTACTACAATGCAAGCAAAGTCCAATCAATGATAATGTAGCTGGCTGCCTTGCATCACTATGTGCTAGTATAAACAAACCGGTCCACATTTGCTTGGTACCATTACATCATTTCTTGCAGGCTAAAATCAACACTTAGACATATTACTGGTACACTGGATAGTAATAAGAATGCTTTACCCAGTGAAGTAGTGAGGCTAGCTTTACAAGCAGGCAAGCTTATCAAACTTGAGTCAAAAAATCTAAAATCAGATGCTTTGCAGAAATGTTAGTTTACCTGTCCAATAGGATGAAAGCCAACTCTGCGTTATTTTTTTATATCCAAAATTAAGACGTGACTCAAACACCATTCCGTGTCCCAGCATCGATCGGGTTCCCGTTTGGCCTGAAGGGCTTCAGCACATAGGACTTTGTTGTTGTTTTTTATCCTGACATGGAGTTTGTGTTGGAGTCTGTGTTGGGCTGGGAGCTGGTTGTTTTTTGTGTTAGTAGACCCCACTCTTGTTAGCTGCGGTGTTGTTGCTGTGTGTACAGTTCAGAACCAATAGGCAAGAGATTGGGAGCAAACATGCAGAAAATCCGACCAGATTTTTTCACATAAAATGCATAATAGTGGCTGTTTAAAGTGACCACGAAAGCAAGTGTGTGGTTTATTTTTTTGTGAGGTTACAACGTTCACAAATAGGCGGTGATTATTTAATGAGTGATTTCATTAAAAAACTACATATAGCCCCTTTAATACATAAAATAAGGGTTTAACAGTTTAGAAACACAAATTGCCTCAACTCATTTGTAAGATGAGCTGATGAATATCAATCTCATGTACAAGTACAAAGCTGGAGTCAGAATGTGGTTATCTTAGCTCAGCATAAAGACTGCAAGCAGGGGGAAATTGTTAACGTGACTCTGTACAGTCCAAAACTACACCTACCAACACCTCTACAGCTAATCATAAAACAAATCATATCTCATTTGTGCTTTTACAGGGAGTTACATCCTGGAACTATACAAGGGTCATGCAGGAGCTTTACTGACAAAGACCAAAAGGCTTATATAAGTATGTGCAGGTGATTGGATAAAAAGGCACAGGTGGAGAGAGAGAGAGAGAGAAAGAGAGAGAAAGAGAGAGAGTGAGCGCCATCTTGTTCCTAAATTTTAGTTTTAATAACTTAGTTAAAAAAGTTCAAAACACCAACAGAAACCTGTGTTGCTGATCCAGTGACTGTGTCTTTAAGGTTGCACTGCGTTTGGGAAACTATGAGCTGATTGACCTGTTGCTGACGTTTGGAGCCAACGTCAACTATTACTGCAAAGTAAACACAACACACTTCCCTTCCGCCTTGCAGTACGCTTTCACAGACGAGGTAAACTGGAGAAATCTTTTCTAAAACATACACAAATGTCCATATTCAAAAATGTTACTGGAATGCGCAGTTTTACTAACTTTACTGATATATTTCTGTACAGTTCTCACCTTTTATGAGGATAACTGTTGTTGTATTTAATCTCGCCTATTGTGTTTGTTAGGTGGTCCTCAGGATGCTGTGTAACTATGGTTATGATGTTGGGCGCTGCTTTGACTGTCCCTATGGTAATGACTCCCACATCCCTAAAGGCTTCGAAGCATGGACCAACTGCGTGATCAAAGACAGCTTGGTAATGAACAGAGCACACCAGTTCATCATGGATGTCACACTGTAGAGCCACTGGAGGACAAAGCATGTTACCTTGTGCCTAAGGACAGAGATTGCCCTAAACTGTACAGATTGTAAAGCCTCTTGATATTCTCTACTTGCACAATGTCATCTGACGTATATCCGTTTTACCAGCTGCTCATCTGTTTACTTTCCGTCAACTTTACAGTAACGTTCACCTCCAAACTTAGTGATCACCTCACAGTGCTAGTTAGTTACTTCACATTTCACAGCTGACTTTGTACATAATGTGAATATTATTTACTGTTCATTTTTGTATAAAAATGTTTTAGATGATTTTGATCATCACCTCAATGTCTTGGATAACATAACAGTTAGCGACGCTAGCTAGTCACTCAGAGTAGTACCAACATTAGCCTCATTTTCACAGCTTAGTTAGCTAACGTTAGGTTAGGCTATTTTTTACACTCTGTGCTTGGAGGAGCTGCCAGTAATGAAAGTGGCTGACGTATACCTTTCTGCAAAGTGAGCAGCTGTTTCAAGGGAAGAAAACTCTTTGTAATGTTGGTGGTACACTGAGTGACAAGCTAACGATAAGCAGAATCTGTCTGAAATCAGTTTTTTCTGCAGAACGCAGTTTGTTTTTATAGTCATTACAGAGGTGTGAAGGATGGTGTGGAGCACCTGCAGCTCAGTCAGACCCCGGTCCATCTGTCTTTGCAGTTCTGTGAGGTGATCACTGTCTCCTGGCTGAAGAACCTCTCTGGTCAGGTTGTTCGCATACTTTTGGACTACGTGGATCATGTCAACTTTTGCTCCAAGCTGAAGGCAGTTTTGATGGAGCAGCAGCAGTGGCCCGACATCTGCAAGCTGCAAGGTATATTAAACTTTTTCACTCCTTGCCGTGGCTGTGACAACAGAAACAATAGAAAATGTGAGAAACAGGAATACAACCAGTGGTCTTTATTCATCTTTCCTCTCCATGTTTCCTCCTCGTCCTCTCCAGAGAACGTCCGTTGTCTGCAGCATCTCTGTCGTCTGCGGATCCGTCGTTGTCTTGGTCGCCGGCGTCTCCGGACACATGTCTTCCCGAGCTTCCTGCCGTTGCCAGGTCGACTGAGGGACTACATCCTGTACCGGGAGTACGACCTGTATGGCCGGCAGAGCAACTGCACAGCAGCAAGTCAGGGACGCAGAAGTGAGAAGACAGACAAAATTAGTTAAAGGGGCTATATATGAAGTTTTTTAAAGAAATCACTTTTCAATTAATCCCTTTTTACTGCTTATTTGTAAACAGGTTGTAACCTAACATAAAAATTAACTACATGCCTGATTTCTTTGTCCCTTGTAACAGCCACCGTTCTGCGTCCAATGTGAAGAAATCTAGTCGAAGTTCTGGCGTGCGTGCTCCCAAGCCTCTTGCCTACTGATTCTGAACTGTACACACCGCGACAACACCGCAGCTAATGAAGTAGAGTCTGCTAACACCAAAAAACGACCAACACAAACTCCACGCAAGGATATAAACAACATTATAGTTTCATGCGCTGAAGCCTGTCAGGCCAGCGCTAAATTTAGAACTGACAAAACCAACCCAGGGTTGGCTTTCATCCTTTTGGAGAAGTAAACTATCATTCTTGCAAAGAATGTGAAATATATTGTGATTTTGTCTTTTAGTTGGCTCAAGTTAGATAACGTTAGCTTGCCGGCTAAAGTTGTCCGTTGCGAAATAATATATTTGTATGGATTTCCACGTTATTTCACCAGCTGACGTGACCCATATTACTATCCTGTGTACCACCGGTATTATGTCAGTGTTGATTTCAGTCCGCAAGAACTGATGTTATGGTGCAAAGCAAATGTGAAGCGGATTGTTTTTTTAAAACCAATAATGATGCGAGGCAGGGGCAGCCAGCTACATTAGCATGGATCTGCCATTGTTTGCTTTGTAACATTCAAATTAGATTAATGTTATAATACCAATACTCAGGAACACATATTTTTTCAAGAAAAATGTGTCTCGTGAGTGTTGATAGGCTGTTATTCACAACTTGTAACCAATCAGACTACAGAGTGATGATTACAGACAGAGAGAAACAGCTAGCAAAGCCGTAGCACATTTTCAAAATAAAACCACGAATAGATCCTTACCGTGAGTTTGTGATTCATTGCATCATTGGTGAAGTAGCATTGATCTCTCTGAACCCCCCCCCCCCCCCCCCCCCCCCCCCCCCCCCCCCTGCGCGCGGTCTAACTTTTATAAAGTGTGGCAACAATCTCATTATAATATTCAAGCTAGCGCGATTACCATTTTCATTATCATCAAATAAATTTAGCTGTGTTCACATTGCAAAGCCTCTCTGGTGGAAAATGTACAAAATGTAGATAATATTAATAGAAAAGCAGGCAAGCAAACTAACACTGATGTGTCATCACCATATGTTAGCTAAATGTAGTCAATGTAATGTTCTCATGTAACAAGCATGGATTAGTTCATCCTCAAGCTGATAAAAATATTACTGTAAAGTTGCAGTGGGAGTTTACCTGAGTTTCCAGCATGTTGGGTGAAGCTGTCTCCGGTGTGAGCATGCGCATGAGCACACGCTTTGGAAAGTAGTGGATGCAATCTGAAACTGCAACGCTAGCGGCCACTGAACACTACATATAGCCCCTTAAAGTGTTGAATAAAAGCCTTCAATATCATGTTTCTCTCATCCTCCTTCTTACATAATGTTACATTTCACCCGGCGTATGTTACAACTAACCCAAACTATGGGATGAAATATAACATTTCACTCCTTGTGTTTTCTGTCTGTGTTACAGAAGTAACAGTTACACTTTTTAAAAGCACAAAGTACATCTGAGGCTGATGGAAATGTCACTAGTTTTGCAGGTATTTAGTCATAAACCAAAGTACTGGACAAATAAAACTTTGACCGGATGATGGTGCTATAATTAAGGGAAACATGACTGTATGCACCGTATTTCATGGCAATCCATCCAATAGCTGAGAGATTTCCCACAAAAATGTCTTAATGGTTGTGGGAAAAGTCAGATGATCACCAAAGTCATGAAGATTTATCCTCTGGGGACCATGTCTGTAGACCATGTCTCCACAAAATTGCATGACAATGCATCCAATAGTTGTTGA
This sequence comes from Micropterus dolomieu, assembly GCF_021292245.1. Classification (NCBI taxonomy): domain Eukaryota; kingdom Metazoa; phylum Chordata; class Actinopteri; order Centrarchiformes; family Centrarchidae; genus Micropterus; species Micropterus dolomieu. The sequence continues at coordinate 8,368,743 of NC_060167.1, read as the reverse complement.
GATATTTCAGTCTGGATCAAAGTGGTGGACAGATGGACTAACATTGACATCCACAGAGGAAAATAATCCTTCACACCACACCAGAACAGCATCAGCGCCAGGAAGAGCCTCATGGTGCTGGTTAGCAGTCGTCAGGTTTAACAGACGGCTCAATCTGAACATTTGGCAGCTAAAGAGTCAGATATTTTTGGGGGATTATTTTCAACCCAATGGGATGATCATGTTGCTGTTTATGTGTATGGATGTAGGAGATTGCTAACATGTGAGCCACAACAACTTTATTGTGATGTTGTTTCAGGTTGTTGTGGAGTTCTTTCACCTGCTAGTGGCCAAAAAAGTAATTTATTATGCCATGGTTTAGAAATAACAGCGCATAATGTATTTCGTAAAATTAATTCAATAATTTTATGTGTGTTTTGATTAGTGAACTATGAGTGTGTGCGAAAATTCAAATACATATTAACAGAAAATAGTGTTGTAAAGCTATTTATTTATGAAATTAGATTAATCTCAGAAGTTTTGACTAAAATCTCCCAAAAATTAAACAACCAATTTAAAACAGAACAATTTACCTCAAAAGCACAGGATACTTTGTAGTAAAGATGCAAATAAAATAACTATTATAAAGCATGAGGTCTGTGTCAAAGAAAACTACATAAATGTAAAGCAGGATTATTATATTAATAACCCTTCAATTTATTCATTTAAATTCTTTATTAGATTACCATTAATATGGAATATATACAGTATTTACATATAAATATATATGTAGGAAATAGCATCCACCTACTTTTGCCACTTCTGAAACCAAACCTACGCTCTTGGATTTACCTACTCTGATCTCCGATGTTTTAAATGTTTCCCTGCCTCCTATTCTTAATGTTTTAATTTAAATGAAGAGTGGCATTTACAGGTGGTTTATGATGATTTCCTGTATTTACAATACATGAAAGTACTTCGACATGAAACAAACAGGTATGTGATGAAATGAGCCAAGTCACACTGAAGTCTCAGATTTTATTTTAACCGCTGCAAGAAGATTTTGAAACATCTGTTTTTTGAGGAAAAAAATTGGCTTTGAGGATTGAATACCATATGAAAAATTCAGGATGAATATTTTTACATTTGACCATCTGATCTGAAAACTCTGCTGTGACACATCAAAAGATGTGGACTACACACAGTAGGAAGTCCCAGAGGTCACAGACACCTCCTTTAAGAACGAGACAACCTGAGTTCAACCCCTCCACATGTTGTGTTGAAACTCACTGATGAGCCGTCTCCTCACTTTAAATATGCAGACTTCTCTCTCAATCACACTTTATAGATCTTCATCTGCTTCAAAAGAACAACAAATGCAGGAACAACAAAAATAAATAATGGATGGTAAATCAAGATTAAAAGCCACCAACTCAAAATGATGATATACGCAATGCCCTGGTGGTGATGGGGTTTAAAGGGGAACTCCAAGTCTTTTCACAGGTCTTGGTAGATCTTCTACTACGTATGTGACAAACATCGTATAAAGCCGTTTGTGGATCCCGAGGAAGCAAGTGAGGTCTGTTGGGGCTGAAGACTAAAAGTTTGAAAATTAAAAAAAATCTGGGGGTGTGACCAGGTCTTGGCCTAAGCACCCGCCCACCTGCGAGATGCTTGTTGAATTCAGGCAGTAACGTGTAACGCAGTCACTCATACAAGCCACTTTGGTGGGTGGCATTCAAAAATGTTGACCTGGGAGTTAGAGAGAGGTGAGTTTGCCAGATGTCGGTAGTTCGCTTGAGGTTAAAGGCTCAAGGCTTCATTAGCAACTACTAGCATAACACATTGTATCTTTGATACAACTGTCTGGGGTTGAGTTGCATTATGGGTAAAGCAGGCACTAGTTTTTGGTGTCTGTGTCTGCTGCATCGATTTTGAAACTGGCTTTGGGGTGCAATGCTAAATCAGTGGAATTTTAATAAACTGACCACAAACGTTAACTTTGAGTCCAGCCAGGAGACCTTTGTTCCCCATCTCTCTCCCCTCATTTCCAGTCATCTCTATGCTGTCGACTCCCTAATAAAGAACCCCTAAAAAGTCCTGAAACATACAAAAAGGTGACATATGTAAAGGACTTTCTTCATCTAAATTGTGAAACACAACTTTTTGATTATGAGACAAACTTATGACACATCAGCATTTGACTTACTTGTTTCAAATTATGAGATATGTAAAAGATTTGACTTCCTAAGTAAAAATATTAATTTAAGTTGAAAATACAATAGTAAAATCTCTTACTTATGATTTAACATCTACAGAAGGGCCTTGCATTAATCAAAGAAAAACAAATTGGAGGCATTATCTCATAGTTATGACTCAAAATCATAAAAAAACCTCACAATTACAGGATAACCATCTCATAATTACGAGACACAGATGTCATAATAACAATATAAGGTCTCTTTTAATTGAGTTCAGGATGACATGGTTGGGTTTTGAGGGTGATGTGATGGAAGTGCAGCTTGTATTCAGTACTAATCGTCCTTTTTAACTTTAACTTTCTAAGGAACCTTTGAGGAACTCCATAACATTTTCACAGGACGAGCCTGAACAAGGACTTTTTGATGGTCCAGGAACTATCAGGGCAGAATCTGCAGTTCTGAATGCTTGAAGCCTGGAAACTGCTCCAGCAAAAAATATAAAATGTCAGAAACTTTGTGAAAAATGCTCAACGTGACGTCCCAAAATGTCGTGTTTCCAACAGCTCAAAATCTGAAGATATATATTTGAATGTTACTGAAATTTGACATTAATGTAGCCCACCTACTGACAGGTAGGTGTGCTTAGATTAACAGTTTACCTACTAAAATAGAAACAACAGTCAGCAGATCCTTATAACTTGCTCCTTTTCAATCTCTTTACATCTCACTGTCCTCAATTTCAAGCGCAGACACTAACAATAGTCTGAAAAACCAACACTATAACTGTGTTGTTGTCTAAACAAGTTTTTAAAAAAGCCTCAAATAAGCCATTTTAATCTGTCAGTCACATTTTCCTAAACTTTACGGTTCCGTATGTGATAAAACGCAGAGGAATGTGACATTGAAGTGGCTATAATTTATATTTTTATAATGACAATGTATAAAATCACCCAAAGTGAAAGGGGTCACTACAGATCATCACCTGAATCTGCAGCTTCCCTCAACTGTGTGGAACTTTAAAATGAGTTTCAGCTCATTGTTTATCTGTCCGGCTGCAAATTTACTATTTTGATTCACTCTCTCCCCTCAGCAACAAATAGCCGACAGCCAGTTAGTGACTGGCTCAAAAACAAAGCTAAGAGAGTGAATATTGGACTTAAATTTGACTCTGTATTATTATTTGGTCAAAAGGGGCTATTAGTGAATGTGTACTGAGATTTTCTGCACTATAATGCCGACTGGAGAGACCTAGCAGTGCTGTATCAAAACCATTTCACATGACCATGTGCTGCAGCAGGATTCACCTGTCGGGCAGAGCTGGATGACTTTTTATGGTCAGCAATTACAACATGAGCCCAAAAGCTTCTGGAAAGATTTAATCTCACTTACTTTTACTGTTCTAACAAACAGTCAGGATGCAGTCAGATGCAGAAAATGCTGCTGAATAACTGATCATTGAGGCTAATATGATGAAATATCATGATCTGAGAGGACACATGAACCATGGCTGCTTTACACCCTGTGATGACTGTAACAAGAATGTTTGTCGCTGTGGTGAAAACTGACCCGAACAGGAGGACGTTAATGTGCATGCAGTTCTTTACCAACTTGTTAAATGTGAAGTGAAACAAACCAAAGACTAAAGATGGCGTCTATCCCTGTACTAACACACACACACACACTCACGTGCGTGAACGCACACGTTCAATTGAGCTTCCCACCTGAGCAATAACTCCACAGCAGGCACAAGTTTTGGGCTTAGTGAGCTGACTGATGTCTGGATTTGCTGCAACAGTTTTCGTCATGAAACACAATGTGGTTTTGTCTGATACTCAACTCAAGTATGAGACTGAAGTCGAGCGAGCAGCAAATAAAACAGACTTCAGTTAGCTCAATTAATACTGCGTATTCTCCTGACATTTCACACATTGTGTCTCTGATGCACTTAATTTCTTTACATTTTATACATTTGGGGTGGAGACATGTCAAAGACAAAACATTTACCCACTCTAGGGTTAAGGTACAATAAAAAAATAAATTATCACCTCAATAAACCAAAAATAAAATATTCATATTTGCTCTCTTATTCCAGCTCCTGGGGTTGAGTTCCTGTTGCTGTCCAGCAGGGGGCGGTGCTGCTTCACAGCTGGCCTCTGGAACTTGTTGAAGGAAGCATAAATGGACAAATGTGATTGGCTAACACTCTCATCAGGACCAATTAGATGAGACAAACCTTAAAATCTTCAAATGAGACACTGTGGCCGTTTCTGTTGACAGTTACACGATGATGGACTGTATGCTTTGTGTGTATGTGACACATTTGAGGCTGGGGAATAATTCAACAGTTTAAAAACATCCAGTGGAATTGATCATGATGATTTAAAAACATCACGTTTCACAAAATCCTGTCCAAATGAATGATTCTAAGAAGAAATCTGGCAAAATTTGTAGTTTTTTTCTGATTTCAAGAATAACAGTTCATTGCAATGAGCATTAATTTGATTATTTTGTGTGATTTTGCGCATTTTTGCCACATTGTGATTTTATCACATATATGTATATAATATAAGTAAGAAAATATTCTTTCTTATTAAATACTCTTGTCATTCAACCATATCACCCAGCCAAAACCTAAAGAACAAGGCTGGTTTTATTCTGTAATTTTCTGCTGTCAACAAATCCCATGAAAAGACCCAAACCAACAATGTGTCTGTTTCTCAACACTTTATGAAATTTCTGTAACTTTAAGAATAGCTCACAAATGTATAGTTGACAAAACAATCCATACACAAGTCCATTAAGTAGCTGTTTCTGAAGATTTTGATCATATCAAACACTCTTTTCTGAGCACTTTAAGGACTTCTTGTCATTTTTGGCTTATAAGTAATGATTTGAAAGTTCATTCATGACTTGGAAACAGCAAAGGGAAACATCAATTAGTAGCTCTGGAGATTTGATCTTTAAAGGCTAACATGGACAAAACGTTTTTAAAGCTTTTAAAATTTAGAACAGCTACAATTGCATGACAATAGAGCTAAGGCATTATTTTACTGCAGCAGGATGATGTATTTGGGATGGAATCATAATAGACTATAGTGTGTCTTCACGGTAATGAAGGTACAAGTCATGTCATGTGCAACAAAATGACTCACTTGATGTGTTTTTAATACTTTTTGGATAATAATGGAGCTCTGTGGCCCAGGGGAATAAGATATATCAGAGATTGATGCACAGATAATACTTGTTTGTGGATTAAGTGTGTATTGGTTTGGGTCTTTTCACTGGATGTGTTGACAGTAAGAAAAATATCTCCAGACCAGAATTGGGGGAGAAACACCTATGCTTTCGATATTACACAATAACCCAGAGGATGATTTTACAGGACATCAACTACTAATGTTTTTGAATTAAGCCCCCCAAAAAGGACACAGCGTTTTAGAAATGATCTATATTCTCTTCTTAAATCCCACTTCTATGATGCAAATTTCTGTTGCACTTTATCGCCGTTCTCCCTGTGGGTGATGCTGCCCTCTGCACTGCTGAAAATAGTTGCGGTCTATCGTTGCCATCTATTGCTTTAACAGATGCTTGGATGTGATTCTGAGTGCGTTTTCAAAATACTCTATTCACCTGTCCAGGTTTGGATTCTGTAGAGAAAGAGGAGTGACGAGGAGAGGAGCTGTGGTCGGGGGGTGGGCAGCCCCTGGGATCCAGTTGATTGGTCGTTCAGAGAAGACGCTCTGTCCCGCTGTGCTGTCAAACAGCTCCACAGACAACTGTTCCCAGGATGTGTGTGAGTTTGAGTGTGTCTGTGTGATCTTGTTCGTCTATCTTGGTGAGGACCAATTAGAGTTAAGGACCTTGTGAGTGAGGACAGTTTGGATGTTCCCTTAGATCCGTCAAAGTTTGACTTGATGTTACAGTTTAAGACCTCCTCCACTCATATGTGTTTTGCTTTCTACTCATTTGGATGTTTGAGCTGCAGAAAGACGCATGTTTGATATTAGAAGGCTGTTTTCACCTTCATCTACTGACGTTTGTTTGTCTGTGCTCACCTTAAATCTGAGTTTAAAACATCCCCTCCAGACATGTTTTAAGTCATATAAAAATATGTATATAAGTATGTTTTTTCTCTAAAAAGTGATCTCATTAAAATCTACTCTTTGTCCCTGATTGGAAAATCCTGAATCCAGGAATATGCAAACATCTGATGTCACTAAAGAATACATCCTCACTCAAGACCAGGACTGGCTCCCAAACTAACTGTGACGCTTGTCTGTACACGTGTTAAACTCAGAGTTAAGGTGAGCACAGAGAAACTTCCCCTCTTCAGCAGACAAATGTGAAAACAGCATTCTAGTGTCAAACCCTGCAGATACATCATTCTGCACATCCAACTGAATAAGAAAAATACGTTGTCGAGTGTAGGGGAACTTTAAGGATAGAGGTCAGTTTGGGGTGAAGGTTGTGGTTAGGCATTTAGTTGTAATAGTTAAGTTTAGGGGCTTGGGAATGCATTATGACTATTAGGGTCCTCACAAGTATAGAAGTACAAACATGTATGTGTGTTGTGTCTCCATATCAGCTTGAAGTTGCGGCCATTTGGGCTCCCACTGTCCCACCTCTTGGCTGTTGCTATAGTAACTACTCAACTGTAGGATGCCTGTGTTGCCATGGTGACGTGCTGAAGGACCCTGTTCAATATTTACAGCTAGACTGTCTCACAGCTGCTGAAAACACGGCGGCACAACCTGAACTAACAACAAGCTGTCTGTGTGTGTGTGTGTGCGCGTGTGTGTGTGTGTGTGCGTGTGTGCGTGCGTGTCTGTGTGTGTGTGTTCGGAGCTATGGCAGGTTGTCGTCCCGCAGGCTCTCCAGGATCTGGACCAGGCTCTCCAGTCCGAACACGTAGCCCCGGTCCGGCCCATCGTGCACCGCCGTGTCACCACGGAAACCCTTGAAGGTGGAGTGGGCGAAGTCGATCATACGTACGTCCACCAGGGGGGGCTGCTGGGGCTGAGGGGCGGGAGGAGGGAGGTAGGGAAGTAAGCTGGGAGCAGGAGAGGAGGAGGAGTCTGGATGGGGGTGAGGCGAGGAGAGAGGGGGGACGAAGGCGTGGCAGTCTGACTTGGTGGGCGGGGCCTTTGGGGAAGGACGAGGGGATGGGGAGGGTGGAGCCGTCAGTCCAGGACCCTGAGAGGACAGTGACCGTGGGTCTGGCTTCCGGCTCATGTCCGTTTCACAGGGAGCATCGTGGGCCGGAGGTGCATGGGGCCCGGGGACACAGCGGGGCTCTCCAGTGGCTGCAGGAGTCTTCTGGTGCGAGGCTGCATGCTGCCCAGAGCTGAGGACTGAAGGGCCCTCAGGTTTCTACCGACAGAATCAAACACAGTAGTGATCAATATGAACAAAAACCAAACTTCAGTTCAGGTAATTTTAAACTGTCCATCAGTTTGAGAAAGAAATGTTTTCATCTTTTTTACCTTCAGACAAATTAAACATTTTTTGGAAACTAGAGGCCAGCAGAAACCAGCTGCAAACAACACGTACATATGATCATCACCTGTTATAAACATCCATCAGTTTATAGACCCACTTTGACCCACAGTACTTACTTACACTTCACTGTGCAGTGAGGGATTATTGCGACGTTTTTGGTACACTCGCTTTCAGTGTGACCTCCAAATAAAGCGGATTAGATAACGTTTCTTGACTAAATGGATTCAAAAGTTAAAAGTTTAAAATCTGCAAGTACGATGAGACAGTTTCAAAATCCTCTGTGATTTAGTCCATTTATAAAAGGTGCAAAGTAGTGGAAGGCAGTCTTCCCAAGTTTAGTATTTGGTTAATACTGAACTTGGGAACACTGCCTTCCACTAACCTTTATCCTTTAGTGAACAATGGTTTTAAATCTGAGAAGATAGGTGATATATTAAGGCCTTTCTAAATAAAAAGGATTAATATATATTGCTGGTGAGGACACAGTACACAGGGATAAGTATGATATTTATTTATATTTATATTCTAACAGTTGTGTTTTTGGGTGAGAAGCCAGTGAGGGATCACATCTTTGCTGAACTGGTTGGTTGAGGTGTCTGCATGAAGAGAGGTATCCAACATCTGACAGTGTGATGCAGTCAGGGCAGGATTAACTCACTAGGAGGCCTAAATTAGTTTGATTATAATTTGATTGAAAACAGATGAATTATATGTATGTAAGCATGATATTAACACTAAATTTTAATAGAGGGCCCTTCTACAACAAAAGGTCAAAATGCAGGAAATACGCCATTACCACTTCAGTGTTAATTATACTTTAAAACGTTTAAAAAAAATGCAATTACATGGAATCACAACAAAGTACTTGCTGCATAGCTCATCTTGGCCTTTGGGACCCTTTAGTGATTGGGGTCCCTGGGCCTGGCTGGTAATCCAGGCTTGACTGCAGTTACATTTGTGGAATGTAAACAAACCTCATTCAAGCTTCACCTCTTGCTTTTATAGTGAACATTCTGAGCTATGAATACAAAACATGACAAAGTTATGTCATCTGACAGGTGTTCACTGAATAATAAAATAATCCTGTCACACTTGGTTTAACTGAAAAGCACATCATCACATCACAGCAGATTTATTTTGACACCAAGACACAAATTTTAACCGACTCACCTGTCCCTCATAGATGATGAGAAGTGAAGACGAGTAGAAGCGATAGGACGCCTGCCTCTCCAGCACCGCCTTCAGGCTGCGAAGCTTATTCAGGATTGGCTCAAAGAGGTCCTGCCTCAGACCATTTCCGTTGTGCATGTACTGGTAGAGGGCCTGGCGGAAGCCTTCAATTGACAGACCGCGGCCATAATACTTGTTCCTGCAGAGGTACTGACCAGTGTTCATCTGGTACACCTGCAGAGACAGATTGAAAAGTGCTCAAACTGATCACATTAAAGACATTTACATACCTTCACTTGTTCAATGCATTTAATCATGTAATTATGCTGCACATGCAGTCATATTTTCAAAATAAAATCCGTTAGAAGAATGCAACAACATCCTATGTCAAGAATCCAACTTATTTACCTATTTTTGGAGCCTAAAAATCAACACTGACAACGTATGGCTCTGTGTGTATGTGCATGTACATACACTGAACACAGTGTGTGTACATGCACATACTCCCATCTTTTTCTAAATGAGCATGAGGAGTCCTGATATTATTATGTTACTCTACCCACTTTACCACAGCAGAGTTAACTGTGACATTCACAAATTGATGGATGTCCTAAAGATAAATCAACCTGTTTTATTTTCCCTACATCGTCAGACAATTATCTTTTGTTCAGGACAATCATTAACTGATGCTGCGACACATTTGACGATGCTGTCTGCACATTAGTAGCGTTTGTTGTACCTGCATGCCACAAACTCTGACTCCCAGCGTCGCTGAGGTGCTCTGTTCACATTTCTTCATCTGCCTGGCCGCCTTCTCCTCAGAGGCGTCATCTCCATGCTGCCTGGTGCCCATCTTCAGGTCCAGGATGCAGGGGTAAGAGAAGTGGTGAACCACATTCTCCAACAACAGGAACTCTGGTTGAAACACTGCCGTTAAGGAGCAGTCGGTCTGACAAGCGAACCATCCCTGATCTTTACCCAATCTGGAGATTTGTCACAGAGGAAGGAGAGATACATACAAACAGCTCATAATGTTCTGTACTTGAATCACATTTAATTATTTCTTTTGCATTTCTTACACAAAAGAAAGTTGTAGAACTGCTAACGTTACTTAACGTTAATGTCAATGTTAAGCTATTGTCAATAAGCACTTCTTGCAAGCTTTTCACATTCACAGCCCCCTGGCCCTTTCAGCTGCTGTAACAATGTGATGTAATCTGCAACAGGTGTTGAGTTTCAGCTTAGCATTGATTTAAAAAAGGGGCAAACCAAAGAGACTGACATTTATTTCTTAATTAGAACTCAGTTTCTGTTGAAAATAGAAAGTGTTGTTGTGCTGATGAATTAGTGCTGTGGAAATATACATTATAGTGAACTTATCAAGACAACACGTGGAGGAAGTCTTGAGCTTTCATTACAAGAAAATTAAAAAAGGAGCAGGTCAGAAAACAGATGATCAGATCAAATATAAACCAGTCAGAAATAAAAGCCTGTCTGTAACATAAGCCTTTTTCAAACAAACGGTCTCTTTACAGATGAGGTATATAAAACTATCGCCCACTATATGAGAATTTGTCCATTCATGGAAATGTGGACAGCATAATATCATAGACCAGCGATTCCCAAAGTGTGGTGAGCTGCCTCTAGGGGATGCGCGACAGGAAAAATGTAATGGTGGTGTAATAGTGTAACAACTACAACAATTATTTTTTTGTGGAATTTTTCATTTAAAAAAAACTGAATTGAAAACTTTCCTTTGTAAATTTAATTTTAAATTTAAACAACGTTATTATTAATAGTTAGCTCACAGAAAATGGCTACTCACACACCTCTTTCCCTCTTTCTCTCAGGCTGAGACACAAGCACTGTACTAACAAATCCTCACATGGATCCTCTTTTAGTCCATGTCATCTGTTTATAAGGCTCCACACAGCGTGCGATTTGTGAGAAAACAGCAGAGGGATGTTTTGAAATGTTATTTTTTTGTCATGAAAACACCCCCCACCTCCCTTCACATGGTTCGGCACGCAGGTAAACTGTGGATTGATTACAAAGTCTAACCATCACAGTATGACAAAAGGTTTTACTGCCACGGTTACTTTTTAATTTAATAAATATATAATGTTACATCGCGATGCAGAGTTGCAGTGAAAAGAAGACAGATGGATGTTGTGTTTCAGCTGAAAGTGGGTAGTAAGGGGAGAGCGACTGATTTAAAAGCCGTCACTTTCAAGAGTGTCACTGAGTAAAACCCCGTAGTTGTGACTTCTGGCATGTTCACTATAACAGGGACACGCATATTTTGATGTTTATATATATATATGTTTATATATCTATCTATATCTATATATATATATATATATATATCTATCTATATATCTATATCTATCTATATATAGATATAGATATAGATAGATAGATAGATATAGATAGATAAGATAGACAGATAGATAAATACCCGGAAGGGGGTGCATTGCCTACGTTTGGGAACCGCTGCCATAGAGATATCTCTGCAATGTCATACTATTATTTCTCCATCAGTCTGTTCCACGTCTATTAAAAATATTTCCAGGTGAGTACACAAAAATGCTCACTGTGAATTCCCTCCTTCCCTTTACGGCAAGTGTGCAAATTTGCTAACACAGCTTTCACTGAGACTAAATATTCCAGACAATCACTCTGAATACATTATAGGCTACTTGAAGATTTCATTTACATGTCGATTTTTTTTGTTGCTTGTAACTTTTATTTTTCCACCTATCTTTGTCACAGTGTTACTGTGTGTTAAAGTACAGTAAATGGCTTATACGTATATTTCACAGTGCCCACTGCCTTTTCTGTTGTATGATACAGTCTCTTTAGGATTAAAGGAAAGTTGTTTTTTGAAATGCAGAAAAACCTCAACCATGTACAATGTATCTGCACAGAGAACCTTCATTGACAGAAGCCCTGTTGAATCTGTGTTGACTGAACACTGATGTGAGTGTGTGTTGCTGTGTTTTCCACACAGCTGCAGCCTGCTCCCTTTGAAGCTGAAGATCAAAAGACAACCTCTGACCTGACAACCTCAGACACCTCCCACCCTCCCCTTTATTCCTGTCCTCATTCTCACAGTCTCACTAACATTTACATTCAGAGCCTCTTATTGAACCTGTACACTACTACCTTAACTAGTTGACTACTAAAACCACCAATCAAGAGCCCAGGGCAGTAGTTGACTTCTCGAGGATAATATTAAAGCCATCAACACTAGCATTCCAACAGATACTTTGTAAAACATCAGAGCTTTTATACACATATTTTGTTTTTTTTTGATCTTGTACAAAGTATTTTGACGCGGAGCTTTAAACCGCATCTCACGGTCTCCCTCACTTTTTTGTCTAATGAAAAAAAAAAACCTGTTGAGTATCAGTGGATGTGATTGGCTGAGGAAGGATACTGAAGAGTTTGCGGTCCTTGGATTCAGACCTCATGCGGCTGAGCTGCTGTTTGTGGCAGCGGAGGCTCCAGGGGTTGTAACTGATCTTCTCTGAACTCAAACCACTGTTCCAGTCCAACATCTGGAAGGGAACATCTGAGTGGATCTTTGGGTCAAGCCTGGGACTCTTCAGCTCTGCAAGACTACATTGAGGAGGAGATAATTAATATTTCAAAAATTACTGTTGGTGGCCCTCTGTGCATACTGTCGCATCTACAATGGATTTAAAAGTTTGTCTTTATCACACTAGACATGTGACGGTTGGACTGTTCTTTCAAGTCTGTGTTTATTTGGCCCAAACAGCCAATGTGCCGACATGCTCCCAATAACAATGCTAACATGCTGATGTTTAGCAGGTACAATGTTCTTATAATGATCTTAGATTAGCGTGTAAAGTAATATTAAAGTACAGCTGCGGCTGATGGCAATGTCTTTAGCTTTGCAGGTTATTTTGTCAATAGTTGTTGAGACATTTCAATCTGGAGCAAAGTGGCAAACTTATCTTATAACCTATATTATATCTTATCATCTGCATCCTGGCTGCCTGTAGTTGGAGGTGTTCTGGGCATGACTGACTGGAGCAAGACTCCAGATGAGTGTGCAAACTAATGATTATTTTAATAAGCAATTCATCTTTTTTGGATGAGTCAATAAATGTCTATAAAATGTCAGAAAATAGTGAAAAATGCCCACCACCATTTCCTATGTGATGTCTTCAAACCAACAGCCCAAAATCCAAATATATTCAGTATAAAGGTGAAAAATAGAAAAATAGGGAAAAGCAGCAAATCCTCACAAGCTGGAAACAGATAATTTTTCCTTGATAAATTATCACTATGAAAATAGCTGTTGATTAATTTTCTGTACACCAACTAATAAATTAATTGACTAACTGTTTCACCCCTGGTTTTTTATATCTCTTCCTTTAATACTATCTTACTTTTCAGAGGTGTCTGTGTCATGCGCCTCCCTCCTGTCGGGTCGCTCGTCCTTGTGTTCGGAGGAGGAGCGATGGAGGCTGCGCCGTGAGTGCTTCCTCCTCGGCTGCTCCCTCTCCGGGGGGTCGCGCTCCTCGTGCTCAGCGGTCCCTCCCTCCATGTTGTTCTCCACATAGGGGTAGGCCACCAGGTTGATGTAGCCGTCAGAGTCGCCTTCGAAACAAACCAGCACCATACCTGACAGGACGGAGCAAAATACTGTCAGTATGTTTAGAAATAATATATTCTATTACCATACCCAGACAGACCCAGAGAAATATAATTCTTCTTCTAAAATACTAAATAAAAAACTGACAAGCGCGTCATAGCATTGCGGCACACAAGGAAGAAGTAACACAAAATGACTGCATTTTTAAAGAGATTCATGGGTCTGCTCAGTCCTTAATAACAAAGACCTGAGACAAGTTGGGCTGGGTCCAAATTATACTGAGTCTAATCAGGTGTGGTAGGGTCTTAATGTGTTGCCACAGGTCTTTAGGTGCGTGTGAATATGTCTAGTAATACCAAAGGTGGATCCAGGAGTCTCTATCACCTCTGATCATGTGGTGGTGCATCATCATCACTGCAAAACAACAATTTTGTTTGTCGAGGCAGACACCCTCCAATTCACAGCACTCAAAACTAAAGGAGACTAATTGCACTGGAAAGAAGAAACTAAAAGGCAAAGCAAATCAGAATGTTATCTGGCACTAAAAAGAGATTATGAATTGGCAGAATATTTCTCTAATATCAAGGAATGAAAGCAGAGACTGATCCTAACAGAGTGCAGGCTCAGTGACCACAAATTGGCAATCAAAAAAAGGAAGACACAATATCATAGCAACCAAAAGAAAACACAATGTGCGGTCACTGTTGGACAAATGAAGCTGTGACAGAGACACACTTCCTCCTACTATGTAAAACATTCAACAAAATAAGGAACATTTACCTCTGGCAGATCTCAGAGTGCTAAATGGGCTCCCAAAATTAAAAATACTCCATGGAGACGGAGACAGGGCATATCTTGCTGCCCAACACATCTCAACATCCCGCAACCTGAGGGACAGTGAGCGACGTAGACGCACATACACAAGCGTTCAAACACACACGTTTCTTCTACTATACCTGTGGGGACATCTCATTGACACAATGCATTCCCTAGACCCTTAACCTAACCTTAGCCATAACAACTACATACCTATACTTAACCCAGTGGTCTTCAAACTGGGGGGGCATGGATGTTGAGCAGACCAAAGTGCTCTCATGCATGAAAGGTAATTTTGCTAACCCAAATCTTTTTGTTTTATTTTAATCGCCCGTGTTGTTAATGATTGATAAAAATGAAATCCACTTTTGCTGGAGTCGGGGGGCTTGAACTTTATTCGGTTTCTAAAGGGAGTCATGACAGAAAACATTTGAGAACCACAGACTTGACCCAATTGTAACCTGAACTCTAAAACCAAGGCTTAACCCCCAAACAGCAGTTTCCACCCATGGGGACCATAATTTTAGTCTCCAAAGTGACACAAGTCCCCGTGGGTTAGTGTGGATTCAGGTCACTGGGATAAAACATGAAACACACACACACAATTCATTACAAAAAATGTTGCAGTGTTTATATAGTTCTGTTACTTGTATTTTGTAACTGTATGTCTACATGTTTTTATTATTATATTTATTCTTTATCTTATTTTACTTATAGATACAGAGTACTATGCAAATGTTTTTGGCAGGCATGGAAAAATGCTGTAAAGTAAGAATGCTTTCAAAAATAGACATGTTAATAGATTTTGTTTATTAATAAAAAAAATTTTAAGTGAGTGAACAGAAATCTAAATCAAACCAATATTTGGCATGACCACCATTTGCATTAAAAACATCATTGATTCTTCTAGGTACACCACTTACACAAAGCCAGGGATTTTGTAAACATAACATCAGGTGTGATTAAATAATTATACCAAACAGGTGCTGTTGATGAACAATTCAATATGTAGGTTTAAACACAATCATTAACTGAAACAGAAACAGCTGTGTAGGAGGAATAATCCTGGGAGAGGAAAAGCCAAACTCAGCTAACTTTTGAGGTTGCGGAAGACAGTTTACTCTTAAAAGTCAAACACCATTACAAGAATGAGCGCAGCAGGTAGGTATAAGGTAGTTAGTTAAATTGCATCAGCAAGGTCTCACAGGCAGAAATGTCAAGGCAGACCGGTGTTTCCAGATGTGCTGTCCAAGTTCTTTTGAAGAAGCACAACGAAACGTGCAACGTTGAGGACCGTAGACACAGTGGTTGGCCAAGGACACTTAACTGCAGCAGATGAAAGATCCATCATGCTTACTACCTTCACTATCAGAAGATGTTTAGGAGGGCCATCAGCTCCCATCTGCTGTCTGGAGAAGTCTGGATGTGATTTGATTATCTTCTGTTCAATCACTTTGCACTTTGTTAATTGATAAATACAATCTATTAACATTTCCCTTTTTAAAAGCATTCTTACTTAACAGCATTTTCTAAAACTTCTGCACAGCACTATGTGCCCCACCTACTTGGAACTCCTTGCAAAGGACCCTCACGGTGGAGGTGCCTTTTGCGAAGTTTAAATCCTTTATTACAGAGGTTTTTGTAGATGAATGTAATTGATTTTAAATGAACAGGCATTTTATTAGAGTATTCTATCTGCATGAGGTTTTAATGTACTTGTTTTGATAGTGGGCTGTTACTATTGTTACTGTATATATATGGGTTGTACTGTTAGACTTGCTGTCCTGCTGCATTTCTTGGCCAGTTCGGCCTTGAAAAACAGAATTTATCTCAATGGGTCCTCCCCCCAGTTAATTAAATAAAAATGTGCACACACATACACACTACTTCTGATAATGTCATAATGCTGCTTCCAGTGTTGCTCTCCTCTCTGTTGAGTCCACTGTATTATGGATTTGATTATCCTTAAGTCTATTCGCTACGACTGTTCACAGGTCCCCTTCAGATCGGGTCTCTTTTTTAAAAAAAAAATGTAATTTTTGTAAGTTCATGTGGGTATTTCTATCGGTTTTGAACAATTGAAGACAGCTACTTCCAGATGGGCCTTCCTGCTAAAACAAGTCACAGACTGCGGCTCATTTAGAATTTAGCTGCACATGTTTTAACCAGCTGAAAAAAATGAAAAAACCTCCATTATCTTACCTGTTTACTTTCACAATTCAGTTTAAGATCCTCCTGCTGGTGTGAAGAGCTCTTAAT
Source organism: Micropterus dolomieu (assembly GCF_021292245.1). NCBI lineage: Eukaryota > Metazoa > Chordata > Actinopteri > Centrarchiformes > Centrarchidae > Micropterus > Micropterus dolomieu. The sequence goes on along the minus strand of NC_060167.1, from coordinate 8,352,195 downwards.
GGTTCACCAGTAAATATCAGACGTGCTGTTAGTAACATCCACGAAGCCTCAACAATTAAAGCTATTCTGGAGGCACATGGTGGAAGAAAAACTTACCAACACGCTTAATGTTGGGTTTTACTGCCATTTGTCATCTATCTGTATATAAAGACATAGTTAATGTTCTGGAAATTCAATTGAGAAACTGTTTATAGATGGAATCCCCCAGATAGGATGACAATGTTTTATTTAAACAACTGTTATTTTTAGCTTTAATAAAACAGAGTAGAGCATCTCATCCCTGCTAAGTGAGACACTGAACATCCTCCCTGTATGTCCAAATAGAATTTTGCTGTTAGTTTGCTCTCTTGTGGGAAATCAGCTCCAAAGATCAAGTCCAAACTGAGAGTCAAACCTTACCCTACCCTGAACAGCACAGCATGTGGACTCTGTCCACAGACAACTGGACTTCTTCACCTCCTCCACACCCACGACACAAGGAGAAATATAATTTGATAATGTCAAACAGTTTCTGGAGGAAACAACCTTGACATATTCAGAAAGTCATCCCTGGGCAGCTGTCTGTCTGTCTGCTGTTATTTAATCAGCAGGACAATGGTAGTGGGCAGTGATCCTGGGCTAAATATAGACTCCTTATGGACCACTGTTGTCATGGCACTGGGACCCACAACACCAGTAATGCAAACTGGTAGGAATACAGACATACCATTAACTGCAGGTCAGTGTATTGGGAATAGGTCCAACAGGTTCCATGTAAAGTAGCTGAGTGTGCTAGAGACACTGAATAGCACACTCAGCTCAGTTTTCTTCCTTAATTGATGCTCACATGCTGCCAACAACAATCCTAATATGCCATCTTAATTTTAACTTATGGGAATGTCATTAGTTTGTTAGGTGGGATACAGTTTTAAGTAATCATTTGTGTGTCACACAAATGTGTCATCCTTCATCTAGCTCATGAAAGTTTAACCTTTCCTGTTGTAGATCCCAATTCCATAATACTTTATAGTATACTGTTTTTGTACTTAGTATACAAGAAAACAACACTTTACTGTTTAATACTATGAGAAAATTGTTACAATATCTTGCGGCATTGGACATCAATTAAATTCCTTCAGAATTCCACAAACAACTCAACTTCCCAAAGAGAAACCATAATTGTTTTCCAAGGTATTTAACGACCCTGCAAACCCTCACAGGTGTTCTGGATGACTGGAGTCCTGCTTTGGTTGAAACTGGCCAGAGGTGCACCAAAACAGCAAAGAAAATGCCAACTGTCAATTCTCCATCCAAAGTTAATGTGCGTTTCCATCCGCTTTTGTTATGTGAATTAACTGCCACAGTTGGTGGCCCTTTGCTGCTCCTCTGCTGCCTGTCATCCCAAGGCAAAAAAAGCCCTAAAAAATAATCTTGTTAGTATGCAAACAAGAAATGTGACTATGTGACCCCACTACAAACCTGTTTAGAATAATTTATGTAGTGTTGAACTGGGACACAGCTCATGTATTATAGTGCTTTCCTGACAAACCATTCTCATGGCAGACATTTTACTTCAAAGAAAAAAAGTGTCAGGGCCCTTGTGTTTTATTGGTTGGCTCACCTTTGTGATTTACAAGCACAGTTAATGGAAACAGAGCCTTCATTAATGTTACACCCCCATCCACCATCAAAATCTCTCTATACCTCCCAACCTCCCTTCATTCCTGCCCCCATACTCCTGATTTCATCACCGTCTCCTCTTACATAGTTTGCTAAAATGATAAATAGGTGACATACATGTAGGAGAGGATGACGTGTGTGTGTGTTCGCTGGCTGTCAAAGTGTGTTTAGCTCCGTTACTACAGCAAAAGCAAGTGGAATCAGCTATGGCCTTTTGCCTGGAGATGAAGAGCAGAGCAGCTAAAGCAATTCACTGCCAATAAACATCCGTACTTCTACCCAGAGGGGTAAAATATTATTTAAGAGCAGTGTTTGAAATACGGGGTAGCATGAGGCAGGCCTGAGCTCTCCTAACAGAGACATGGGCTCCTCTTAAAACAGGACAAGTTCAAGTCTTGGGGCGTGACGAAAGACTGATATAATCAACCATTATATAATGACATCTCTTAATGCCATCAAAAAACAGAAAAGGTGTATCGCAGGGCTGTAAAAGTTGAATAAAACTCCGCCCGCTGTCTCTCTTATTGCTGGCTTATTTCATATTTCCCTAAGGATAGAAGCAAGATGGTGTGCACACTTTTTCACTTCTATTCAAAACATTTTTAATCCTACCATGAATGATACAACAAAAATAAAGTAAAGATCCCACAAGTGCACCAGTTTTAAAAGTGTTTGAGGCTATTTGAACTGGTCTTTATTGTCTGTTGTTAACATAACTGATGTAGACGTGGCAGGCTGTGGTTTGAAGTATTACGTCTGTGGGTTGCTTTCATATTGGTTACAGTATCTGAAAGTAATGTGTGGATGTGGTGTTAGATTAGATGGATTTATCTAAAGTAACATCATCTGTAATCTTGTGTTGTGGCTACAGTGAATTGACCACAACAAGACACTCAGTACAAGAACCAGCGTCTGAGAATATGTGTCCACAATATAGAGTGGCTGAAATTAAGCTACAACAGACGGACTGCACAGGACATGCTTCAGTTTCCCACTGACCTGACTCAGTTGTAACACCTTCATATGTTTTGTGATTGCCAGAGAGTGCAAACTACTTAGTAAGTGAGCAGAAAAGGTAAAATGGACAGCTGAAAGTAACAGATAGATGGTTACCATCTCTGTGTGGTAGTAGTATGAATACAAACTGATCAAACAAACCTGAAAAAGGGGAAAAGAAACAAAAGGTCCAAGCCTAAACACCAACAACTACAGAATTAACATGTATTTTGGATGTGCAGCTATAGATTCACCGTTTTCTCTGCAGTAAAATTCTACTGAACAACCTCATGAAGGGGTACGATGACGGGGTACTTAAGCCCATCTGATAATAGGGCTGTAAAGTGGAGTATGTCAGACAAAAAGGGTGAGTAGAGATCGGTATAGGTAGTTCACCTACAAATTCAGCTTACATCCATGGCTTCACTAATACTAAACATCAGTGAGCTTTGACTGACCTTTATACTCAGGAGTGAACTCCTTCATCTCTGGAGGCAGAGACTCGTAGAAGCGCTGCTCTCTGCTGATCAGAGGCTTACACACTGTGTGGTCATCGTAACGCATCATACTGGTGTGACCTCCCACCTGGAAACACAGACACACACACACAGCTAAGAGAGAAAACAGGCAAAACAGGTATCACAAAAACTTAAATATATACTGATACACTAATGTTGGCCCCACACTAGAGTATTATTGGGCAGATTTTGGGTTTGATCCGTCCCTCCTGACAATCGCACTCTCGAGGCTGGTCTACACAGATTATCGGCCCAAACGATCATGTAGTGTGAGGAGTTTACAGACATACAGTAATCCTAATATAACCAGATGGCTTGGAGTCTCCCTGACTCGAATCACATATATCAAACATGTCTGATTCAAAATCTTGCAGTGTGAAAGGGACGGCAATGCAATACAGAGCAGAAACCTACAATAGCCAGTGAGCCAGCTGACCGGGAAGGCGGTTTTCAGCTACAATTTTGTTTTCTATTTTTGTTGTTCAATGCAAAACGTATTACACACAGGTGTACCTAGCTGATGACGACAGTCTGCCTCCAATTTTGTTTTTTAATTAAGTCATGCTGTGACTTTATTCATACACTTCAATGTTTGAGGTTAAGTGTTTCTTTCAGATAAAAAAAAATAATAATATTATTATCATCACAGAGCTATCTATCTTTATTTCAGCTATTTTCTGCACACACATTCATACCCACCTGGTGTATGAAGGGCTCCAGTGGAACGCCTCCTGCGCGTCGAAGTGAAGCCCCTCCCCCTGGCCCCGCCCCCTGTAGCTTGCTGTCCATGTTGTTGGTGTGAGGGAGGCACATGGCTCCTGGAGGACGCACGGTGACTCCTCCTGCCAAGGAGAGAAGGATATATCAAAGGGTTTCTGTGGATGCTTCTCAAGTCGTTTCCTTGCTCCCCGATCCTCGCTTGAACCAGAAGTTGTTCCGCTCCGCCATCTTGCAGACCGTCCAAAAGCTCTTATTTGCGCTCCGAGGATCGAGGAGCGATCTCCGAGGAGCTATGAGCGAGGACACCAGTGAATCCTTCGCGGAAGTCTTTTACTGACCAACACACCACCTTATTGTGTTGCCGTTATATTGATTGGACGCTGCAGCTGATCGGACTGATGTGAGACATCACAATAGATAACATTAAACACAACTTTCTTTACTTAGGCTATTAGAATTATTGTATTTTTCTTTTATTTCTCCCATTAACTTTTATTGTGGAGACAACTAGGCTAAAGTCAGAGAGATTTGGAGAGTCTGTCAGCAAGAAACATGTTTTTACATATTTTATTGTCATTTCTATTCAGTCACGTGTGAGGCGGGTCATTCCTGTATTAAGTCCAAATAGACGACTTTAAATCATAGTAGTCAGGAGCTAAAACTGAGCGTCGACTTAGAGTTACATCATTTCAATTTCCCTGAAACATTTAGCCTAATAAATCCCAAGACACCATGATATATATTCTGCGTTATTCAATAGGCTAGCGAATTCACGATCAGAATCAATAAATAAAAATGCAGATTTCATCAGCATTGTGCCAGTAGAAATGATCCTGTGCCTCTGAGCAGGATATACAATAACCTATAATTATTCATGTGTAGGTGTTGAGACTGAGACTTTATTAGTATCAGAACAGTGCACATGTGTGCCGACACAAACTCCATCAAAAGTCTCTACAGCTGTTAGAGCGGACTGACAGCTGATCCGGCTGTGATCAGCTGCCACTGTCATCACAAACTGACGTCGCTTCATGTGACGCTTTGGAGGAAAGGACGTCTCATGTTTCTAGAAACATATTTCCTTGTTCCTTTTCTCCTTGCTTGGTTTCCTCTCTCCATGCATCCCCGGTGGGCGGGACTAAGACGCAAGGAAAAGATGCAAGTGAGGGAAACACGGATGCAATTAAGAGACTTGAGAAGCACCGTGTTTCACAGTAAACCCACCAGTATACTCCATCAGAACGGCTCATCGGAGGGTCAAATAGCTTCGGAAACCCCCACATACACCTGTCATAACAGACAACAGTTTCTTTTCTAGTATAACCTGGCTTTAAGGCCTGGTTCTGCTCAGGCAGCAGCTCTCACTAAGGCTGAGTATCATTTAAAATGTTTTGATGCTAGTGCCAATACAGTACCAGACCTTCTGCCATGATAACGCAAATCAATTTTAGCAATCAAAATTATACCTTATTCAATACCTTACTTTGAGAAATTTGAAAAAAAATTTTTACTTCATATAACAAGCCAACGTTTTTTAAATGTTAAATTGTGTCTAAATGGTCAAATTTATGCTCAGTGTACCAGATAAAGACACATTTCAGTTACAGTTAAGACCTGCAGGTGTTTACTGCAGCCTGCAACACACCAAATCAACATGCCCTGAGGGGCAATTTGTTGTACAGAGAGCAGTGACTACACAATCATCAGACAGACAATACACAATAAATATAATACAAAAATCACACTGAGTTTTTTAAAAAGGCCAGTGGAATCAGAGAAAAATTTGTTCTTAAATCTACCGGTCCTGCATCTTGGCAGGCTGTATCTGTGGCCAGACGGAAGCAGCATGAAGTCCTTGAACAGGGGTGGGGCTAGGATCAGCCAGGACTTACTGGGCTTTTCTTTAAAGTCCTAACTTTGTACAGATGAAGAAGGTCATTCAAGATCATCACTGCAATTTTGCTACACACTTTGACGATACCCTGCAGTATCCATTTCTGAGGGTAAGTGACCCGTACCAGCCGACAAAGGAGAATGTGAGCACTGATTCAACAAAACATTTTCATGAAAGTATCGTCAACATTAAAACTTTGAAGGTTATGAACTATGTACAGAAAGCTGTTGTGTTTTGACAGACAGAAGAGACAATAAAGGTTCTTTCAGCCAGTTGGTACTGCTGCATTTGCCCTCCATTTTGTGCAATTTGATTGATCCTACTAACAACCTGTACCATGTGCTACACGTTGCTATTATCAAACTACTGCTCTAAAACTTATTGTAGTTTAAAATTGAGAGAATGGCTGATTTTTGTTTGTCCACTGCTGGTGAAGAGGTGTATAATTCATTGAACTCAGATACCAGCAAAATCATTCACGTATTGTTTTCCTCAGTGTGGTTTCTGTGGTGTGATGCGGCAGAAATGTGAAAAAAGTCAACTCTCATCAACTAGCTGTCTGAACTTTCCCTTCACTACTTTACAGTCATGTTGATTACTTCCCTTTGCATTTGAATTAAACAGCCATATAAAAATTCTGACTTTCGAAGCAAATATGTGGTTTTAGGCAATACAAGTACATCTGAATTAATCTGAAGAGTTTTGAATGTGGACAATGTGCTGGCTTTTGAATTCGTCACAGTTTTATTGGTCTGATATAAGGGAATTTATTGCAACAATTTAACTGCCACTGCAGCATTACACTGATGTGGTGACGCCGTATGCACATAATAATCAGCGCAGTGCACCAAGAAAGATGTAGTTGGTTTGTTTCGAAAAGAGGAACTGACTTTTGATTTATGATTTCTGCTTTGGTTCTAGACAAAGGACGCCAAACTATGGGTGTGATCACTGAAACTCCCGATATAAAAACAAAAATATTTCCATGACCTGCCACTGACAGACTGATCTGTGGGGTGTCCACTGTAATATATGAAGGTGGTCCAAGTCCTGGTCTTACCCTGGGCATGGGCTCTGGTGTGCAGTGATGGGGAGGGGGGGGCACAGGGCACCACGGGCTGCTGGGAGCGCACGCCGGCCCCGGGGGGAGGCGGCGCCAGACCGAAAAACCACCTCGCAAATCCTCCAATCAGAGTGCTCCAATCCACCGCCGGCTGCACAGAGGCCAAACCAGGATAGGGGGTGGGGGGGCAGAGTTGGGTGTTCAGGAGAAGCAGGGTGTCAGTTAGGCAGGGTCACTGCTTCCTGTAGAGAGAGGAGATGACACCATGTTAAGTGTTATAGTTTAATTGTTAATTGATTTTTTAGACACTTACAGAAACATCAGGCTCAAACAGTACATAGAGGGGAACTCAAGTGGGTGATAGCTCTCAGTGGGTTTGTTACTATGAGTGACCCACTACACTTATTCACTGGATCCATTGTTAGTATAAACATATTGATGAGTGTTGTTATTTTAAAGTTATTTTTTTAAATAAATGTTTAGTTGAGGTTTTTTCAACAGCTGTGGTGGAGTTGGGAGTAACAACCACCTAAGCCTACATTCACATGACTAGGTTTTGTTTTAAAACACAGACCTACGTTTGCACCTCCCGTCCAGACTAAAATGACCATTCAAAACACTTAAAACAGAGAAAATCGAAAACCCCAATTTCGTTTTAAAACTCTAGGGTAGCGTTTTAGTGCAGACAGGCGAAAATGGAGAACTTTTAAAACGATGACACTGAAGCTCACATTGAGCTTCCTGATTGTTCCTGATCGTTTTGGTATTCTTATTAAAATATGTTGTACTGTGCAAATAATAAGTATACACTTGTACTGTGCATTTGCTTTCCAACGACTCAAGTCTGTGTTCCGCCGCCACAGTCACTTTGGACTCCAGTTCTACCTTGTTGTCAGTCCTTGAAAAGAATCCCTGGTGTGGTTCTCCGTCTGTAGTAGTGCTTTATTCTTTCACTAAATCGTCTGCAACTGCGGACTAGACAATCTGCTTTATGTTTACATTGGCACGCGCATGCCCAGTGTACATGACAGAGATCCTTTTTATTATAAATAATCTTTAATAATCTACAGAAACGTAGCAGTGTGGATGTAGCCTGAGAAGACACATCCTTCAGCACATTGTGATTTACAACAGTTATGATCTGACCAGCCAGCTTAACACAAACACAATTTTCTGGGCATTTTGCCACAAACAGTTGACATTATATGTTTCACCACGTCAGTTTCAACCAGACTGTGTCCCTCTCTCACACACACACACACACACACACACACACACACTTTGATTCTCTACATAGCTCAATGAGTAGGGCAATGCAGCAGCACTGCCAGGGTGAGAAAAGACTACCTGTATATGTATCTTGCTCAACTGCTTCTAATGATGTGGACAATTCACAGAGGAATAAATTTTACTCTTTTTAAGTTTGTGTTTAGAGAGCCACTCCTAAACAATAGGGAAGCACCAAAATTAATGAATGAAAATCTTGGCCGAAGCCGAATATAATGAAAAAATGCGCTGAATACTGAACACCAAACAACTACATTCACATTTTTTCCATATATTTTGCCAATTATTTTTTTACCATTGCATAAATTAAATAGTCAAAATGTGCATTTTACTCAGTGTTTCACACAGGATTTAGAGAGACTATGGTTGGTGAGTCATTGGCCCAAGAGAGTCCGTAAAGTACGTGTCCCTTTTCCTTTTAATGGACACGTAATATGTTTTATACTTTCTGTGAATATAATACAATTAATCTTATTTTCATCCTGTATAGACACCTTATTTTGAAAACAGGACGTTGTCACATGTGTATCCTTGCACTAAATTCATCAAGTCCGACCCAATTTGACAAATAATGCTGTATGTGGTTCTCGTATCACGTAACATGAATACTTCACAGCCTCTCTTCTGGTAGGACTCTTATACTGCAACAAATGTCTTTGTAAAGAGAGAAAATGACAAAGTCGCTAACCTGCCTGTCAGCTCGCACCGGTCTGTTTAAGTGGACCTAACGTTACCATAAAGGTTTGAATACATGTGCACTCCAAATGTAGGTGTGGCTAGCTTAATCGCCTTCTCACAATCGAGTGAGAAAAACACTCAAAGCAGGTCAGACCATTTGTTGCCTTTTCTAACGGTCTGCCATAGATGGAGTGGATGTGCTAGGACACAATTCAGCAGAACAGTGTCTGGAAACGGTGATTTTTACACTTTAAAATGCTTCCACACTGCCGACATGTCAACGTAATTGTTGGTAATATTGAATCGGTCTTTTGACTTATTAGGCTGAACACCAAAAGTGCTTTTTCCTGCTTTTTGCTATTATCGGCCAGACATTCGGCGCATCCCTACTAAACAAGGAAACGTATTAATCAATTTAAGTATGGAAAAATTAAAAATCCTAACGGTTTTAACTGTCAACTTCCTGTCAACACACAAAACAACGGTTTAAAGATACAGTCCATGGTTTTGTTGTAGCACTCCCAGACACCCTCCAAGCTCTCGGCTCATTATTTGAAACTCTACTGTTTTGAATTTTAAAACATCCTCCTCTGTAATCTCAGAGGATATTTTGTGATTCAGAATTTATTCTCCAATAAGCATTCATCACACGCTTTCACAAATATAATGAGCAACAGAATTAAATCAATGCCTATCTGTTGCTGAGTAACATCTGAAATAAAAAAACAACACAATTATAAAATGATTAGCATTTGAAACATTGACACTGGAGACGCTATCAATGGAGTACAACACCTGATTTTTCTTTTGCAATTACCACATCAAACAGTGAAAGACACCATATAAATGTAATAGAGATTGTCCCTAAAACAATGTGAATTTATTTCTGAGAATGTATAAAAATGTATTAGGTTTATCATTCAGTGTACTCAAGAGATGACACAGTAAAAAATATCCCAATTGGTTGGCTAAGGGTTCCTGAAAATTATATGATCTGGTTTAATGCTGTGTCCATTCTATAATTAATTTTGTAATACTTTTATAATGAGAAAGTAGCATGAGAAGTATAGTTATAAAGTATACTAGGGACAGTCTGCATTAAAATTTAGTTTAACTCATCATTAACCTCCTAAAAGCCTGTTACTGCTTTTACGTAAACAGTGATTAACAAAGACACACATTACATTACATTTACATTTACTCATCTGGCACACGCTTTTATCCAAAGCCACTGACATTTGAGGAACAACAGGCAAGCATCAACAGAGCATCAAATACAGATCTACAACTGACAGTATATGTGCAATCAATACAAGATCATTGTAGGGGATAGAAGAAGAGCACATGGCGTGCATGTTGGAGGTTAGGAGTTAGAGGTGTTATAAGAGGAAGTGTTCTCGGAAGAGATGAGTTTTCAAGAGCTTCTTGAAGTTAGAGAGGCACACCCTTGATCTGATGGCGTGTGGTAGCTCATTCCACCTCTAAAAAAAAAGAAATACAGTTGCTACCTGGTGTATTAGTGGTCTAAGAACGACACCACAGACACTGCAGTATATGGTCAAAAGTATGTGGACACCCCAGTCCAGCTTCTTCGGTGTACCTTTGGTCTGGGTGTGTTTCTCCTGGTTTGGTCCCCTTTGTTTTACTTAAATTAAATCTTAATGCTACAGCATAAAATGATAATTTAGTTGGCAGGATTTTTTCGACTTTGTGTCAACAGTTTGGTAAACCCATTCCTGTTTCGACATGACGATCAACAGATAAATGCCCATGTTTCTGGAAACATATTGAACTTTCACATATGGATGAAATGTTCAGGTGTCCACATACTTTTGACTAGATTTTGCCTGTCCTTTCTCAAAACCTGCCTCTATCACCTCCCATCCCAACATGCACCTCAAAGCTGCCCCAATATGACTCATCATCACCAGCCTCTGATGACATAAGAAGAAAGGACAAGAGAAGAAGAAGAATGGAAGAAATAAGAGAACAAAGACGACAAAGCAGATTGGAAGAGATGAGCAGGCCCATTAATGACGTCACAGCCTGCTTGTGTGTGTTTCTGCAGGCATCATCTGGTCAGTGTCAGGGCTGTAGTGAGACATGAAGCTCACTAAATGCACCCTCCATACGTAACACTTCAGACAAGCTGAGACATTTTTCCAAACACAGCTTAATGCACCATGTAAAGTGATAAACAGATATTCATTTTGAATTATACTCAGCTGAGAAACGCAGATTATGTCAAATTCATGTGGTCCTTAAAATTATAATCCTTAAATTGTCAGTCCTGGTTGGCGTTGACTGTGCTTGCCGCTGGTTACAACAGGTATGTTTCAATAATGCAGTTACCGGAGTCTTACTGGAAAGGCAGCGTTTCCCTAAGAAATCGGCTTTTAAGTCCAAACCTTAAAATAACTTCAACTGAATGCAGACTAAACTGTATTTATTTCCTGATTTTAGATGGACTTTAGGCTGCCAACTTTACACCTGACAAGGGACCATGTATGAAAACTAGCCTTTTGGTAATTCTGGCAGATTTACAGGAATGTTTATTAATATGCAATGCCCCTGAGAAATAAACTAAATGAAAAAAGTGTATGTAATTGGTTCTTATCAAGCGAACATCAGCCAGTTATTTTCTTTGTCTCACATCCTCACCTGATTGTGATTAAAATTTTCGTCTTGGCTTTTCACAACTTTAAAAACCCATAAAAACTCACTAAATATGCGTATGTTGCTGTGTGATGTAGCATGTCTGCTTGTTTTCCCTTGGGGTTAATAAGCCTAATATTTCTTCGAGCATTAGCAGAGGCGGGGCGCTACTTTGTCAGAATTGCAACAGGAGACAAGAAACTGGTGGATCAGTTTAGAATAAACTGAGGACTGAGAAGATCCCTCGCCTAATGTTGTTTTCATGTTGGGTTAGATGTTTCAGACATTTTTTAAGTAAAAATACCAAACGTAGTCATATGAAAGTTCTAAATATCTTTGGGTTTTGGACTGTTGATCGTACAAAACAAGCTATATGAATTTTGTTACTTTGGGCTCTGAGAAATTGCGATTGGCATTTTCACAATTTGTTGATATTTTATCGCGTATATGATGATTAATTTAGAAAATAACTGCTGGATAAATCAGTAATGAAAATAATCATTAGAGCTAGTGTGTATATGCAATTTATTTTGCAAAGAAACATGGACCCCACCAGTAACAAAACCTACTACAGAATATAAAGAGGTAATAACGTCATGCAAATACTGTGTAATGAATGGCTGCATTCCACAAGAAAGGCGAAAGACGTGTCCCACAAACCAGAGGCACGCTGCCTTGTGACAGGACAAAAACAAGACCTTGTTTTTAAACAACAAGATGAAAATGTTAGTTAAAACTGCTTTTCAGTGTCCAGTAAAACATTTTTTATTGTGATTTTATTAATGAGTGTGATAACTGACTGCTTGTTTGATAGAACCTCAGTTCTCTGTTTGATTTGGACACCTTTTCTTTTCTACGAGTGAGATGCTTACATGGTGAGCAGCAAGCACAAGACGCTTCCTTGAAAACCTTAAAAACCTCAAACCTCCAACATTTCATCAAGGTAAGAAGTGCTCTGCTGTTCCTGCTGTACAAAAACATGCCCGCCGGGCCAACACCACAGACTCTCATATTTAGTCGCGATTTAAACAGTCTGATCTCAAGTCACGATCCAAGCTTGACCAAGCATGAGCCCCAGATGCAGGCTGGAGAGCGTACACACGCAGTAAACAGTGTTTCCCATGAGCAATGGATTCTAAAGTTAGCCCTAAACAGTAAACATCGGGTCACATCTGTTCTGGGATCAGTGAAATCACCCTGATGATCCATGACTTCTAACATTCCACTGCACTCAACAACACCAACACAAACACAGTCTATCCAACGCTTAAAAGATAAAATGAACACGTTTGTTGTCCGGCTGTACACGCACACATTCAGGATGTGCCAAGAGATTATTAATAAATAAAACTGATCTTGACTAACCCTTATATGGTTGATATTTTATTGCTAAAAATGCTTTAATCCTAACTGAAGTGTTAGAATCCATTGTATTCATTTAATCTGCTGTCATTTTGTAAATGTAGATAATAGAGTCTAGACCACAAAGTTTGTTTTTATTTAAAACACAAAAACGGACATATTTTCTTCACTTCCAATAATAATTAATAATCTAAAATACAATAAGATAAAGTGATATCTAATACTGAAAATAATAAAACATTAGACCACAATTTACACTACTTCAGACACTGAAACCTTTCCAACATTTCAACAGTTATCAAAATAGCACTTTTTAACCATGCTAGCTGCATGGCTCCAGGGAAGGCGATGCTGTTGTGTCAGTCAGTCCAACATTTTTTAAATATCTCAACACAACTATTGGATTGGACCTTTATGGTCCCCAAACAATGGGCAGGTCTTAGTTTTCACTAATTCTGTAAAATATTTCATTATCTACTTGAATGGATTGGCACAGACCTTTGGTACAGACATTCATGGTTCCCAGAGGATGACTTTAAATTTAATCCCCTTTCATCTAGTGCCACCATCTGGCCAACATTTAATTTTGTCTGCAAACCCTTTTATATTCTCATCAACCTCAGCTGTATATTGTATTTAGTGTGAATTAGCAAATATAAGCATGCTAACACACCAAGCTAAGATGGTGAACATGGTAAACATTATACCTGCTAAAAATCAACATGTTCACATTATCATGAACAAGTTAGCATGCTGATGTTAGCATTTAGCTCAAAGCAACTGTTGACTTGTAATGTTCCTTTGTACATTTGAAGTGAATGGTATTGGTGGTAAAGTAATTAGCAATTACGCATTAATGCTGCTCTCCTCAGTAATGTCCAAATAAAGAAAATACTTGTAGACTCGTGTTGATTCAGTGGTCTTAACTTTATAGGAGGTCGTTTTACTGGATGGAGCACATTATTTTGTTTTTTCAATTGAATTTTTGATGCATTATCAGCAGTTTTGTATGACGGACAAATAGGGTTCTGAGTTCCTTTTCGTCATTAATAATACAAGAGGAAGTGCAGATATTCAGAGAAGAGGTGGAGCTTTCAGACAGTAAGGCAGATATGAGGACTTGCAACGCCACCTAAAAGCATGTTTCACATCTTAGTCATTTAAAAATGTCTGCAGGTCTTCCTCATTGTTTATGCAAGTATCTCATAATACTGGTTGGTGAAAGTACCTCTGATGTGACGTCTGTTGTTTCTAACATCTGCATACCCTGTTTTAAAGAGAATACAGAGCTTTAATGACACAAGCACATCTGAAAAAAAAGAAGTCTTGCACATTTGTGACACATTTGTGGGGTGGCGGTCGTCCTACGTGCATGTGTTCGCTCACAAACTTCACTCGATGGCATCGTCTATCAGCCCAACCCTAGTGACTTTAATCTCTGAATTTGTTTTCTCTTAACTTTCTTTAAGCCTATTATGGCCTTAATACGCCATTGTAATTTTGTACCGAGTATTCAGTAGGCTTGTTCCGATTAGCGACTGGATTGCTCATCGACGATTGAAGGAATGATCAGCTATTGTTTTTTCATGTACCGATATTAAGGCGAATTTAAGTAACTCACTATCAGAACTGAGATGACATAAAAACAGTCTCTAGAGTCTACACCCCCTCCTCCCCACGCGGCGCCACAGTTAATTCTGTGGCATTGTACTGCGCATTTACAGATGTTTCTGGTAGTTTCTCTTAAAGCTAATAAGCCTGTTCATTCCATGCTGGCATTTCACTGACTTGCTGCAATGTAACACCGCCCCCCATCAGATCGCCAATCGGCGATCTCAAGTAGCCATGATCAGACGATATGAAAAGAGAAGATTGTCCAACCCTAGTATTCAGTGAACAGCTGGCCCTCTGCATGGTGGTCTTGTCTCTGTTAATGCATCTATATGCGTCTCCGTTGATTCCTGGCACACAGACAACAGGTGTGTGTTTCCAGCAGGCAGCTTTACGCAGTGTGATGCAGGCGGTTGAGAATCGGTTGGTAGAGGGCAACGTCAAGGACATCCTCCTCCTGTTTCTTTCATCCCTCTCAAAACTCCTCCCCTCACCTCCTATCCCCTCTTTTTATCTCCTCCCCTCTTCCAATCCTTCTGTCTCATAGGGCGGGGCTATATTGAATATTATTTTATATATTTATGACTGGCCTTTGGTGGTTTTATCAAGATATTTACTCACAGGGAAACTCTTCATACTGTGGATTCAATTATATTTTAAATTAAATGAAAATTATTTCACACCATGATTGCCATGGATTTCATTAAGACTTTGTATCACAGCTATTTGAAACTACAAAGGGCTTTAGCTCCCGAGCTAGAAGCGACCAAAGTTTCTCCAAAACATCAAAAGTTTTAGTTGTTGGAGGTTTCAAGAAAAGTATAGCGCCATCACCAGTGTATGGTATAAACTAAATTTTCTATTTGGTAGTTTAAATTGCATGTACATTGGACTTTTTCTCATGTCAGTAACACATAAAATCAAACATTACACATGCAGTTTGTTTGTAGCCTGTGTATTATGGGTGATGGCTGCTTTCGTATTGCATTGTCTTGTTCGCTTTGTAAAATGATTTTTTTGTCGATTTGACAAGATCAGTGATTTGGAGCTGCGAACTGGTACCGGTCCATGAAGTGTTGGCTACCGGTCCACCTCCTCCACCTCATGCCAGTGTGAGCACAACATGTCAGACTTGATTTTAGGAATAACTTGAGTTCAGCAGTCTTCCCGGCATAATTTTTTCTGTGCATCAAATCTGAGTGTGCCACCGTCTGTCTATCAGACTAGGAAGCATTGAAGAAGCTCACAGTCCAAACAAACAAACAGACAAACAACAAAGTCTCTAATCATCCCCCTGTGTCCTGCCAGGTGTGGTGAATTACCTGAGCAGCCAGCCAATCAGCTTAGAGGCTCTGTGTGAGCAGAGCTTACATCATCAACCATCACTGGGACAAAGCAGTGGGCTCATTAGAGCTCTACGACACCGTCAGACTGATTAAGCTGCTATTTCTGAAAGTCTGTGTGTGTGTGAGAGAGAGAGGGAATCCTCCTGTCCTTCAATAAGTCAGAGATAGAGCCAATTAAGGAATTCCAGGAGTATGTAAGAGTAGTTTGTTGTTAAGGATGTTTACGCAACATTGACTGTTTTTGAAGAATTCATTAACATAAAAATCACACCATAATATCAAACAACTTTTATGAATGTATCCTAAACCGAGCACTTACAGGGTAATTTCTTCAGTGCATTTTAATCGAAAACCTTTATATAAAATTCTTCATCCAGTGATGTCCTGATCAAGTTTTTTGGACCTGATCTGAGTCTTTTAACATCGAGTCAGATCCGATTCTTATTTACCTAAATGTGATTACAAATGTATCTGACACATTGAAACAACAGCTGTAAACTATAAAATCTGACATACATTATTTCTACGAGCTACTTGATTCAAATACTGAAGGTTCTGGTTCAAAACTTTTGAACTGATGATCTTAAATTATTGATATGATATGAATGAACGATAATGAGGATTATGTCTTTACTGTATGATTATACAGTAAAGACAGAATCTGTCTTCTTTGATCTGCTTTATTTTAGTCGATATCAATCCATTAAAATATGCACCGATTGGCTCTGATACCTCTCTTTATGCTTAGGATATCTCTAGCTTTATGTAACTGGCTTTTTATTCAATTAATCAAGTAATTGTTTAGTTAGTATTAGGGCTGGGCACGTTAACACGTTATCATCGCGTTATTATCACCTTAACACATTAATTAATTAACGTTGACAATTATTTTATCGCACGTTAAAGCAATTTTTATTATTATTATTTTGAAAGTCTGTTACTCACTGGCTCTGAATACACATACAGTCAAACCATGGGTCACAGGATTGGCAGGATGTTGATCAACCTGCAAATCACGCACCAAAACAAGCTGCGGAGGGAGGCTTCGGCAGACTATGCTGGATGCAGCATGTGGGAGAAGTAGATAAACAAAAGCAAGACAGGTGATCAAATGCCATAGCGAAGTGGATAGCTACACACTGCATGCTGATTAGTACTGGAGAAGATATCGGTTTTAGGAATAATCTTAAAATCACAACGTAGTTGCTTGGCCCCGTAGGGTCGCTCTGCACTCTGGTGATCAGAAAGGGAGACAAGCGCTCCGCGAGTAAATGGCAGGCGCTCTATGGAGAGTAACCATGGCAACGGCTTCTGCCTATTTAACTTAAGTTAAAATTATACATAACTTTAGTTAAGAGTCCTACATCTAGTTTTGCGGGGATGCTCTGCCATGCGAATTCCCTCCTGTTGATGTCGTATTTAGTAAACAGTAAAAGATTCTGGAAACTCACAAACAGCGAGGATCAGTCCCTCTTCCAATGATCTATGCTGCACGTCGCATTCAAAAAGTTCAAGACAATTCAACTTCGGCAGCGGTCGGGCGCGTGAGGCGACCACTTCACCTCCCTCTAACATGGACACTTGCTACTGAACAGACTGTTTATGCTGCTCCCTGATAAAAGAAAAATGTTTCTGCTGATACCTGTTCAGAAAAATAAACAAGAAAACAGATTTATTTAACAAGTTGCTCCAAAGGTGCCTATTATGATGTTATGATCATGGTTCTGGACTCTGGATGGTAACTTGTTTTAACCAGCTAGATAAAAGATAGCTTAATGCCCTGGCAGTGGCAAATAGCTTTGGTTTTATACTACTATTTGATTTGTTTACATTAATGTTTAAGTTGAGTTTTACAAGAAATATTTTATTGCTACTGTGTAAAGGGAATACTGCTGGTAAAAAGCACCTTCTTTGTTTAAGGTGTTTGCAAACCACATGTTACAGAACTTTTGTGTATAGCAGTACATTTAAATTAAAAGTGCGCAATACACTACTTTAGAATTCATTAATCAATTTTGCTCATAACTATGTGAATAATCGCGGAAAATCATGCAATATATTGCGATTCAAAATTTTAATCGATGCCCAGCACTACTTAATATAATATTCAAACTAATGACAAATGACCAACCCCAATGTGATGTTTCAAACTTGCAAAGGTTTGAAAAGGTGTTTTTCATCTGTTAAACACTCATCTCATTTCAGCGGACAGTTGACCAAATATGATTACAATCAACAAAGACGCCTGTTTTTACCTGCATTTAAATCATCTGAGGTCAACCACATTGTTATGCAGGTACAAACACAAGACACAACAACGGCCAGGGAGGGACACATTAACACATCAACATCCCTCCCCCAACATTAGAGGCGTGTAGACTAAGCCTATCTGTGGTTTCCGATTTGTGAGAGTTTAAACAAAACTGCAAAATGTTGGATGTGGTGCAAAATAAAAGTTTTGAAAATATGGTGGCGCGTTGTGTCAGAGGTAAATATGTAATAAGAATAATAGCTCAGGCTTTCTGAAAATGTGGTCCCCTGAACAATATAGTTGAATAGCCTCGGCAGTACAACATTCATCTGACATGCTGCATGACAGCATTTAGCTGTGTTAGTCACTACATAATTAACCAAATTTACATCAGAGGGGTCAGTGCCTGCTGCTTCATTAATTAAGCTGGCCAGATTAAACCATCCTCAAAGGGGAAAGAACCACTTTTAGCTGCAGTGTATCTAGGGGTTCATGAGTGATGGTAAGATGAGGCCGACAAGCACATCAGTGTAGTAGCATCAGCTATAATGCAGCTGCTGTACTGGACTAACACACACTGGAGGACTAATACATCCCACCTGGCCTGAGAACACCTTGGGAGCTGGAGGACAAAGATGAGGAGGACAGGGAGGTCTTTGTTTAGCGTCCCGATAACCCAATAACAATTCAACAGACAGGAACACAAAGTGCTTCCTGTCTGTTGTAATGAGGTATTACCGTATATTATACAAAGAAGTGATGTGCGTAACAATAATAAAAAATAATAAAAACAACAAACTTTAAACTTGAAAAAAAAACAATGATTTTAAATTTATCATTTATCTAACATTTTTGGCCATATCGCCCAGCCCTAATTTATAACTGTTTATTTTACTACCTTTTCAGTTTTTCATCCATTTCCGTGTATATATTTATATGCACACCTGTCTACCACTTGTTCTGATTATGTATTTATTTTACAACATTACTGCACAACCTGTTTACATTCCAGATTATACATTTAATATTACTCACCTGTCTACCACAGTACTGTATTGTATTTTAAATTATATTATATTCCTATATTTCAGCTGTTGTGCTATTTTATGTCTTAGATTCTACTTAGATTTTGTTCCACATACATGATTTTCTTAAATACATATGTATTTAAACATATTAGTGTTGGAAGGAGCCTGAGATCTAAGAATTCAATTGCCAATGACTGCTTCATAGTAATTGTTGTGTATTTGTATGCATGCATGTTAATGCTAGATGTACATGGAAGATACAACTACTGCACAAAATCACTGTTAAACCAGCTATCCATTTCAACATTTTAGCTGAGCACATATTTAAAAATAATTTCATAACATAATAATCAACCTTGAAAGCTGTCATTTCATGCCATTACCTGTCGTGGTTTTGTTCTTGATGGTAAATTGTGCGCTTCCAGACTGACAAGTCAGTGTTCAAGATAAATCCCAGAATTCAATACACAAGAGCAAGAGCGAAGACGCCATCATGATGTTTGAACTTATGTGTGTTATTGTATTGTTATTGAGTAGTTGCATTAGTGAAGCGTAGCATAACCTGGCTAAATTACGCTAAATAAGGGCTGGAGGTAGCTACTGCTGACACACAGACGCAGACACACACACACACACACACACACACACACATACACATCAGAACATAAAACACACGTTTGTTTCTCTATCTAGTCCCTACCCTAGCACAATTGTAACCCTAAAACCAAGTCTTCGGTACTTTTAGAACCTATTTTCACATATTTTGGTGTCAAAATGACTAGTAGGTACAAAAGTTTTGGAATCTATGAAGAAGATGGCTTCAGCCGGCAGCCACGAACCGGCTGCAGTGACTGCAACATATTCCTTTGGGGCAATTGTGCCTGTTAAAATTACGTCCAAGTGTTTCTTTTTGCTCAGACTGTTATACCAGTTTGTTGTTTTCAATGAAGAAATATAAAGCGCAATTTATACTTCTGCGTCAAATCGATGGCGTAGCCTCTGTGTAGCCCCGTACCCAAAGCCGTTGCCTATGGCGTAACCAGACGTGCACCCCCTCAAAAATGCTGCGCCTCAAAAACGCCCGCTAGCGCTCCCTGCTGGACGTTTTCAGTAGAGCAGCTGGCGTTTTCAGCTGGCAAAAAACGCTTTGGTGGGCACGGGCCCTAAGTCTCACTCAAGGACAATTCTCAAGGCAAGTTGTTGCAGCAAGACGACGGGTAAACCTGTCAGAGTTGAAGAGAAGAGTTTGTTGTGTTGGAGTAACTTTAGGATATAAAGTATTGCTAGCAGTTCCTCTATGTAAACACCAAACTCCTCTCCCTCTTTTCCACTGGCGTTTCTTGCAAAACTCGCCTCTCAAGAGTCTTCAGAATAAGAATTGTCCATGAGTGAAACTTCTGTTTCTGGTTAAAAACAAAGGGTGTTACTTGTAGGGATGCTTTCCATGATGTTGTCAGACACATTTTTCAACAGTCCTTGTAAACAGAAGCACATTTAGTGGACGTAATTTTTACGGGTGCAATTGCCTCGAAAGAATACATTGCAGCTGCCAGCTGAAGCCAACAACTGCACGAACTCCAAAACTTTTTGTACCTACTAGTCATTTCAACACCAAAATATGTATAAAAAAAATAGGACCCAGGTTTAAAAATACCAAAATTATCCTTTAATCCTCAAAAAGCAGTCATTCCCCGTGGGGACCTCATTGTTTGTCCCCACAGTGACACTAGTCCCCATGGGTTAGTATAAATGAGGTCCCCACGGGGAGTGACACTTGTTCCCATGGGGGATTAGCGCTCCATTTTTTTAATTCTCACAGAGCAGGCTAACTAAAACAGCAAGTTATTATTACCAACTATTTGTTTTTAACTGTGTTATGTCTTGGCTAGTAGACCCTAGTGCAGGACTAAGAGAATGAGGAGTTAGATAAAAGAGGAATATTTACTACAGGGTTTGAGCCGAGGAAAAGTGGAAGATTAAGT
>NC_060167.1:8326776-8331045 GCF_021292245.1 Micropterus dolomieu | reverse complement strand
CGAACTCCAAAACTTTTTGTACCTACTAGTCATTTCAACACCAAAATATGTATAAAAAAAATAGGACCCAGGTTTAAAAATACCAAAATTATCCTTTAGTCCTCAAAAAGCAGTCATTCCCCGTGGGGACCTCATTGTTTGTCCCCACAGTGACACTAGTCCCCATGGGTTAGTATAAATGAGGTCCCCACGGGGAGTGACACTTGTTCCCATGGGGGATTAGCGCTCCATTTTTTTAATTCTCACAGAGCAGGCTAACTAAAACAGCAAGTTATTATTACCAACTATTTGTTTTTAACTGTGTTATGTCTTGGCTAGTAGACCCTAGTGCAGGACTAAGAGAATGAGGAGTTAGATAAAAGAGGAATATTTACTACAGGGTTTGAGCCGAGGAAAAGTGGAAGATTAAGTGCGTGTCGAACCGGGTTGGTGGCTGCTGTGTAGAGCAGGTTGGAACCGTACCTATATGAGAGTCCAGACTGAGAGGCTGAACTGAGCACGTGCAGAGCAGAATACGGGAATATATTAGTCGGACGGACGCCCAAGGAGAGCAGACAGGATATGAGCGCCATTTCCAGTAGCGGGACTAAAACAACACGTTATTATGCGTTATCACTTTTAACTTTTATTATAGTCTACTACATGTTCTTCTTCAATCTGCCTAATATAATGATATAAATGTGTTTATTATGTTGTTGTTAGTTTGTTGTAGCCTACAGTTTAAGCTGATTCATTTTAAAATGCAGGCTATTTTACTTTTTTTGATCTGTAATGAAATTAAGTAACTTAATTAAGTGCAATTGTAAAATGAATAAACCCCATAACTGCCACACTGCAGTTGTCATCATTCAGTTTAAAGTGCTCTCACACAGCTGAGGGCTTCATTTTCCTTTTCCTTTGATGTAAACCCAAAAAAAAAAGCCACCCAAAAAATGTAATCAATATGAGTTATATTTTTATAAAAGAGAAGGTGGTCAAGGAAAGGAGGAAGCAATGAAGGAAGGAGGTAGTAAAAGGAAAGTAAGGGGTTGAAAGCAGGGGGAGCACCAGAAGAAAGGAAGTGAAGGGGGGTGGGGGGTAATGGAGGACAAGAGGAAATGACATGAAAGAGGTGGTAAAGTAAAAGAAGGACTAATGAAGGAAAGGAGAAGCCACTGAAGGACAGACGAAGCAATCAAACATATTTATAGACAGGAGGAGGCAGGGAAGGAACAGAGGAAATAGTGTAGGAAAAGAGATCCAGCTCTTTGCTGTATCATGCAGCCCTGTGGGAGAGAAACCCCAAACACATCTGTCAGTCTCAAGAAACACAAACTACGACTGGGAAAAACACACAAAAAACACAAACACACACACACACACAGCTGCTGCCCATGTCCCCTGACAGGACTCAACAGCTGCAGAGTGACACACACACAGAAACGCAAACAGACACACACACAGAACAAGGAGAACAATCCGTCCTATCAACAATCGTCTGAGTGAAACAACAGCTCAGATGAGTCAAAACAATAACCATCAAGACCACACACGTCTACCATCTGGGCTCCATCCTCACCTCAAACCTGTAGCATACATGTCAGACATGTACCAGGGCTCGACAACAACAGTGGCCCGATGGCAGGGGCCAGTAAAAAGTAAAGTTGTGACAGTTGAACTAGCAACTCCAAAACATTAGTATTTAAAATATAATAGTTTAATAGTAAACTCAACATCCTGCAGTTGTTTTGCAGCTCTTGGCGCACACCATTGTCCAATCCAGAGTTGTAATTACGTGAGTGGTTGTCAAATGTTATTTCTCTAATCTCAATCATGCGGCAACCTCTGGGTCTGAAAGTGAAACCATGCAGACGGAACTTAAATCTACATTCTCTATAGCGGCCAGCAGGGTGCGACTGGTTGCAAAAACAAGTCCGATTCCATTAGAAATAATGGTTAAATGTTGCTACTTCTCAGCGGAATTATTACCTCAGTAATCGCTGTCATAACGAGTTTATGGTCTCAGTCGTTAGTTTCAAGTATTCTTCAACACAGCATGATGCTCATTTAGTAAATGTGAGTCCTATTTAGGGGCAAATAGACGATAATTCAGCATATACTTTGGGCGGGACTACCTTGTGATTGACATGTCGCTACCATGGCCACCTGTCAATCAGGAGAGAGCCGACTGGTGTCCGCTGCTCTGTGTACATTTTTTTATTAAATGCCTGTCAGCAGGAGAGAGAGCAAGTCATGTTTGAGTCTGTTAGTATATTTTGTTTTAACTGTGATTACATTTTAGTTTAGTTTTTTTATATCCCGATGTATTTAATAACAGATTAATCAGAATAACACAACTTATAAGTCTTTGGTTTTGTTTTAACACTGATAAATAAGCCAGTAAAAATTGTCTTTGGGCCAGTAAGTTTCAAACCCACTAGCCCAGTGGGAGCCAGTTGCAAAAAAGTTTAAGGTTGAGCCCTGACTGTACTCAAATTAAGTTTGCAGTTTTCGGTCAAAACCGTGGTCCTGGTATAACTGTGTCCTCCTGTAGTATCGGCTCTCGATATAACATATATACACACACACACACACACATATACACACACATCAATATCATTTTTTTATTTTTACATCTCTCTCTCTCTCTCTCTCTCTCTCTCTACACACACAATATGTAGACACGTTTAATATGTTAATAGGCTTGAGCCACTGTGGAAGGAAATACATTACTAGATGTGCATAATTTGTCCTGATGATGTAAATAAATTGCGTGACTGATCTGTTAATAAATCACTGGGGGCTAATTTTCAACATGCAGATCGTCTCCCTTTCTTCCTTTTTTCAATTAAACAGCTGATTACTGCCTGCCATATCTTCACAGTGGGAATATTTTTCATTTATGTGATACTGTCCCTGATTTAAATCATAAAGACTTTCTCTTCATTGAGTCATCTCATGCTCATGCTCAGGGCTGCATTGATAGAATACGATAGTCTACACAGAGAGTAAACATCAGTCTTTCATATGCAACAGGAAATTGTCTTGATTACTGCTACAGTAACTAACCATTATTTGTTCGAAGCCCTGTTTTATAGCACTGGTTGTATTCTAACCTTTTATTATGAATGTTGTCTTTTGGAATCAGAATCAGAAGTAGCTTTATTGCTTTGGTGATAAGGTGCTACACATAGACAAACATAGAGAACAGAGAAAAATAATACAACTATTTGACTTGAGCCCAAAATTAGCCAGCTACTCTACCTGTTTTTGTTTAACTCTGTTCAAACCAAAGGCATGTGCAAGATTATCCTAACTCCTTGGTTTTAGACCAGAGGTTTTCAATGTGAGAGGCGGGTTTCAGGTGAGGCTTAGTAAATGGAAGCATTGTATTTAACAGTAATATTAGGCTATCTTTGCTCAATTGTTGAGTGGCTATGGGATCAAATAAAATCATGATCCCATGAAAGGGAGGGGCCTTTTTCCGAGCTTTGTCTCAGGGATGCCCCGCAGTCTCAGACTTTCAAAACCCTTGCTTTAGTCTGAATGGAGTGCTCTATGTTTTGAGTAGAAGCGCTCCAGATGTTGGTTGGTTGCCTGGAAAAGGCAAAATTATCAAATTATAGACTAAAGACTAATTATACTTCAGCATACCGACAGAACTTTGTCACACGTAATTTTTTATTTATAGCTTAGCGACAGCATATGATCTTATAGGACCAGACGCCAAGCCTGGCTGAGGTTTGTTTACATTGCACAAAAGAGAGCACAGTCGCGCAGGAGAAAAAGGTTGAGCGGTTGGAGAAGGAAATATTTTCTACATCTGCACAAATATTGACCTAATTAAATGGATCAGGTATCGGCCAGATGTAACCAAAACCACTTAAGTACTTTTTTTTCCTTTATGACAGCCAATATAAAATTGAAGGATTGCATATTTATAAATCTTCAAGCACCGCATAACAAAAATTTGCCCAGATCCAAAAGAGTGTATGTGTCATTAACAGTAAAAAAGTAATTTGTGGTTTTAGCCTTACCATAAAAATTATCCCAATCAGTTCCACACTGTGAGGTACAGAGATTTTAAATTGAAAAAGGAGAAATAGAGTAAAGCCCAACCAAAAGAACTAATATTTTAGGATATTCAGAGAAGCTGCCTCCATATTCTCACCAAGTATGTCAGGATTTTCCTTAAGCGGGCCAGGCAGGTAGCTAGGCTTGTTAAGACTTTCACACACAAACACCAGAGTTGTTGACACTGAATTAAGATAATGGACTCAAGTTAAACCC
>NC_060167.1:8299920-8326676 GCF_021292245.1 Micropterus dolomieu | reverse complement strand
TGTATTCTAACCTTTTATTATGAATGTTGTCTTTTGGAATCAGAATCAGAAGTAGCTTTATTGCTTTGGTGATAAGGTGCTACACATAGACAAACATAGAGAACAGAGAAAAATAATACAACTATTTGACTTGAGCCCAAAATTAGCCAGCTACTCTACCTGTTTTTGTTTAACTCTGTTCAAACCAAAGGCATGTGCAAGATTATCCTAACTCCTTGGTTTTAGACCAGAGGTTTTCAATGTGAGAGGCGGGTTTCAGGTGAGGCTTAGTAAATGGAAGCATTGTATTTAACAGTAATATTAGGCTATCTTTGCTCAATTGTTGAGTGGCTATGGGATCAAATAAAATCATGATCCCATGAAAGGGAGGGGCCTTTTTCCGAGCTTTGTCTCAGGGATGCCCCGCAGTCTCAGACTTTCAAAACCCTTGCTTTAGTCTGAATGGAGTGCTCTATGTTTTGAGTAGAAGCGCTCCAGATGTTGGTTGGTTGCCTGGAAAAGGCAAAATTATCAAATTATAGACTAAAGACTAATTATACTTCAGCATACCGACAGAACTTTGTCACACGTAATTTTTTATTTATAGCTTAGCGACAGCATATGATCTTATAGGACCAGACGCCAAGCCTGGCTGAGGTTTGTTTACATTGCACAAAAGAGAGCACAGTCGCGCAGGAGAAAAAGGTTGAGCGGTTGGAGAAGGAAATATTTTCTACATCTGCACAAATATTGACCTAATTAAATGGATCAGGTATCGGCCAGATGTAACCAAAACCACTTAAGTACTTTTTTTTCCTTTATGACAGCCAATATAAAATTGAAGGATTGCATATTTATAAATCTTCAAGCACCGCATAACAAAAATTTGCCCAGATCCAAAAGAGTGTATGTGTCATTAACAGTAAAAAAGTAATTTGTGGTTTTAGCCTTACCATAAAAATTATCCCAATCAGTTCCACACTGTGAGGTACAGAGATTTTAAATTGAAAAAGGAGAAATAGAGTAAAGCCCAACCAAAAGAACTAATATTTTAGGATATTCAGAGAAGCTGCCTCCATATTCTCACCAAGTATGTCAGGATTTTCCTTAAGCGGGCCAGGCAGGTAGCTAGGCTTGTTAAGACTTTCACACACAAACACCAGAGTTGTTGACACTGAATTAAGATAATGGACTCAAGTTAAACCCTCTTTTAAACACACTCACAACAGACCTCTGTCATTGGTAAGTCCCTGTCCACAAACATTCACACAAACCTGGATTGGCAAATTTACTTCCTTACACATCATTACTGAAACAAATCATTACAGTAGAAGTCATGTTAAAATATTTGCTACAACTATATGGTAACTTTATGTTTAAAAAGGATCATTTGAGCGTTTACACATTCATTTGGTCACCATAAGAAATTATTTCAATGACTTAACTTCTACAACCACATTTGAGTGGTTGAATTTATGGCTGTGAGAGCTCAGTATCTGCCAAAATCTTCCATAGTAATGCATTTATCTCTTGAAACTAGGGCTGTCCCCAACCAAAGACTTTCCGGTGACAAGGCGCAGCTTCTGAATGTGGTTTGAGGTTTTTTTCTCCACTACCCGACTGTGACAGAGTACCTTCACTACGGTTGAGAATGCGCTTGGACTGCCATACCACCCGACTAATGAAAAGTTTGTAGAATCTTCTAAGGGTTTAGTTGACTATTAGGGGGCACCCCTACTTGCAGCAGTTTGTGCCTTTTATGCATTGTCATTATATTTGTGTACATTATTTAAGGGCTGAGCGAAATGGCCAAAAATCTCTGATTATTTGATATCGATAATTATCACGATAAATGTCAAATCATTATTTCTTTCAACTTTAATGGCTGATTTATGGTCCTGAGTACAGGGTGAAGAAACCAGATGGTTAAATGTGGTTTTAAAGTTTTCTTTATGGTCAGAACATGACAAACACTTGATGCTAAAAAGTGGATCACTTAAAAAATCTGAGCCAGAACACACAATACAAGTATAGATAAAAAATCTGAGCCAGAACACACGAGTAAAAGTAAGTAAAATCTTTTGTCAGTTCCTTTTCCTCAGCAAAATAAATATCTTAATAGAAAAATTAAGTTCTTATTCATTTGTGATTTTAAATGAATTAAATCAAACATTTATTGAACATTTGTTATATTGTTATTGAGGAAAATTATATTGCAATAATTTTCATTATTGTTTTGTTGCCTGGCCCTAGATTATTTATTAAATTGCAACTATATTTTCCAACTCAGACAGCTGGATAAAATAAATGTACACACTTGTCACTGTGTTTGATAATATAAAATAAAATAAAGTTAATCAAATATAACAGATAATTCAACATTGGTATTTTGGTCGAGTGGGGACATGTCTTTTCCAGCTACCATCTTTGTTCGGATTAGGAAAAAGAGTGCTGCAGTTTGGTTAAATATTTAGCAGAGGACATAATCATTTTAAATCTACCGTTTTGAGGATAAGAGGCACAAACTGGGACTAATTCATCATGTAATAATTGTGTAGCTACCATACTGATTACTGTTCCTAAGCAACCCATATTTCTATAGACATTTCTAGTGATAACAATCCCAGACTTTTGAGTGTGGAGATCTGTAAACATGCCCTTGGACATCTACTGATTGTGAGAGATACCAGTCAGACAGAGAGGAAGCAACTTTGTCATTTGTAGAGCAGCATGGTAAACAGCATGATAAGGCTGTAGTACTTTGTATGACAATAAATAAACAGGACTAGCAGCATGGTCACCATCACACCCAGCGCATCTGAAGCTGCCCAATTAAACGCAGTCAAAGCCACCACCTCTACTGTCAAAATACCATGGAGTAACTAGCTGGTAATAATCTACTTACTACTTATAACCTATGACAGTAACTTACCCAGGCTAGTCCATCTAAATACTGGAGTCAGGTGTATGTGAATTCAAGGTACACCAACCTCCATTAAGACCTTAATTATATTTACACCGAGCTAGCTTCAAGCTAATGAAACTTTTACGGACCCACCTCTTAATCTTGAAAACGAAACCAACCCAGCTTCTGATGTTAACCAGAACATAACATTACCCGGTATTGCCGTTTACTGGCTGGCTGTCACACAACACGTTTATAGACTCTCCGGTACCGTATTAGTTAGCGTTAACGTTAGCTGTCAGACTGGCCAGTTTCTTGACCTTAGCCTGACAACACGCTAGCGAGCTAGCTAAGTCAGCTCATCTTTAATCAGCTTAGAATGAAAGTAAAACTTCACAACGCTTCACGTCATCTCGATTTGAAAGTCTTCTTTACCTGCTGCTCTGTGTCCCGGACACTGATGAAAAAATGCTGAGGTTTGTTCGACATCAACTATCGTTTAATAAGTAGCTTTGCATGCTAACGCTAGCTAAATAGCTAACATCACGGTTTGACGTTACGCAGTCTCTCCGGTTAGAGGCACCGAGCTGTCACAATAACAACATTACCTTCTGGATCGCTGTGTGGACACTGAGCTGACTTCACGTTGGTTATGCGTCAGAGACTGGAGAGGTTCATGGATGTCTGTCTCCGGTATCCACACTCATTAACGGTGGAGAAAACATCCAGGAGAGTAACGTCATGACAGTGAAGCTAACGCAGCCAGTTTACGGTTCATTTGCATGACTGCAGCTCTTTGGCGCCTCCTACTGCTGAATTACAGCACTCATCCACAAGCCCAGTAGCCTAATGTTTAGAGAAAGAGTTAATCTTAGAAATAGTACTTTTTTTTTAGTTAATTTAGTCGTTTAATATTTAATAATAATTATAATAATAATAATATCTTTATTTTTACCTTAAAGCTAAATTGGTATCAAATCTTAATAAAGAATTTGACAAATGGGACAAAACAATCATAGAATCTTTCCATACCGAGTTCTGTAAGAGCATCATGCAGGTACAGAGAAAAAACACCAAATAATCTGTGCAGAGCAGAGCTCGGCCAACACCCCCTCTTACTAAAAATACAGAAAAGATCAATTAAATTTTACAATCACTTGAAATCAGTTAACCCCAAGACATACCATCACAAAGCACAAAAGCACAAAACATACCAGGAGCTGAAACCAGAGAAGAGTCCCCTCAGCCAGCTGGTCCTGAGGCTCTCTGCAGTAACAAGTCCCCAACAGCTTCAGGACAGCAACACCAACTCAAGCAGACCAAACCAAATTCTCAACAAGGAAAAAGAAAAATATATTGAATACTGGAAAGAAACAACCAAAACACAAAGTAAATTCCAATGTTATCTGACCCTAAAAAGAGAATTCACACTGGCAAATTACTTGAGCGCAATAAAATGTTCTAAACTAAGAAAAATGTTGACAACATACAGACTGAGTGAACACAGCCTGGTCATAGAAAAGGGTTGCCACAGACAGAGCTGGCTACCACAAGAGGAGAGACTCTGCTGCCAGTGTGACACAGGATAGGTAGAGACAAAGCTGCACTTTCTAACCTCATGCCCTAAATATAATAATAGTAATTGTTGTGTTTTTAAATGAACTAATTAATTAATAGTTTTTTTGTCTATTAATATACACACACATTTATGGTTTTATCTATTTATTTTATTTTAATTTTTGTATATATTTTCATTTATTTTAACACACACATGCTTACTGTTTTATTTATTTATTTTAATTTTATATATTATTTTAATTTTCAACACATACATGCTTATTGTTTTACTTATTTACTTTTTAAAATATTTATTTATAGAATTTTTATATTTTATATATTTTTTATTGTTATTATTTTATTTTGTATTAACATACACAAACACAACTTTTGCTGTTTTATTTCCTTATCTAATGAAATTAATTGTCCTTATGTACTCTATATGTAGCTTTGGCAATTTTGTTATAATGTTGCTATACATTCATGCTAATAAAGCTAATTTGAATTAGATAGATAGATAGATAGATAGATAGATAGATAGATAGATAGAATACAGTGTATTTATAGCCTATTTATATGTAGAATGTTACTGATTCTACTTGTATTGCATCTGTTTTTTTCACATTCCTCTGTTCTGCTATGTCAACCTGAATTATCTTGTAGAGGATTAAGAAAGGTATATATCTTTTCTTATTTACACATATTTAAGTCTGCGTATGTAGTGATCTGGGTATGCATGTAAGCACGGTTGTGAATGGGTGTATAGGAGTTTAAGCACTTTTTTGTATTACTTGTCTATGAAGATTCTCAGTCATCCAGGTCATAGTTATCCAACGAAGGTTAAAATCAAGGGCAACTGGACTTGGTTGAAGATACTGGAATATACTGGAAGACGTTTCGACCATGAGGGATGAGGGACGAAACGTCTTCCAGTATATTCCAGTATCTTCAACCAAGTCCAGTTGCCCTTGATTTTAACCTTCGTTGGATTTTGTATTACTTGTTTCCATTTAAAAAAACATTCCTTTTTGTTTTGTAATCTTTTTAATTTAGATATTGTTTCTATAAATAAGTCCTCTGGGATCTTCTGGCAAGTGTGGGGTGGGACTGTTGGGTTCTGGGTGGGGGTTGATATAGATTCAACAACAACAAAAGAAAACATCCAGGTTGGTTGTACACTTTGTGCATTATGTTTCAAAATAAATAAATAGTAGCCTTCTTGAGTATTGTGGTGTAACAATAACCTAAATTCAATTCACTTCAAAGATTATTTTCAATACACATCAGAGGTGGAGGAACTACCCAAATAAAGTACCAATCCCACACTAAATTTAAAGAAAGAAAACTGCATTTTAAGTGGCGCAAGAGGTGCTAAAGTATGAACACATAAACACATAAAAGAAAAAAACAACTTTTCTAAAATGAAATAAATAAAATAAATCCACGAGTTTCATGAGCTGCACTGCAAAATTTGACAACATATTTTTGAAACAAAAAGTACAGATTGTTCATGTTTTCATCTATATTGTTTTGGAGTAGTTGTAGTAGTACTGGTAAACATAGTAGTGGTAGTAGTAGCAAGTACTAATGTAAGTAGTCGTTATATTTTGGGTCATTGCTCCTGTCTCAGTCATCTTACTAACGTAAATGTTAAACAATTGAAGTCTTATGATTGGCCGTTAAATTTACAGTGAAATTAAAATGAGCCAATCGGTGAAGCCGTTCTTGGTCGTTGTCAGCAACCAACGTACACAGCTTAACAACCGGAAGTTGCGTGTGACTGGCAGTGCGGCGAGTCCTGGACCGTGGAGAGAAGCGATTTTATTGAATTTTAACTTATTTACTAACAACAAAACAGTTTTAAAAAGGTCGTCGGTTAACGTGTTGCAGTCTCGGTAAATATTTTCTGTCGACATGAATCTCGGGTGAGTCTGTTCAAATCACCAGTGTTAGCTAGCTAGGCCAACATAAGGACAGAATGTGTCGCAGTGACATGATTTTATATCTTGCAACATAAACTGTGACTTTTCGTAAAACACACAACATTATTGATTGTACGTGCACAGTGCAGATAATAAAAATAACTTTGTTTTTGCTGTTCGTTGTGATATATCGACAAGAGATGAGGGAAAAATCAGTCAAACATTAATGTACTGTAAACATTATTCTAACTAGGGTTCCTGCAAACAAGAAAGAAGTAAAAAAAAAAACAAACAAACATATCTTAATGTTGCACGGCCTTCTGGGCAAAATGTTTCGTTTCGTCAGGGTGTTGAGGTAAAACGTCAAATACAGACACTTAAGTGGCATTAGACATGCCACTAATGAGTTACAGGTGTGATTTGAACTTCCTGTTCTTCATCAAAGGTACAAGGTAGATTTATTTGTCACATTACAACAGGTTGTACCGTGAAATGAAGTTTGTGCTTCTGCTATGTAGCAGACAATATACATTAATATAAAAGCAATTCTAAAAATGGGAAACAGAAGTAAAGTATATTCAGTGGAGTGGTGCTGAGGATGAATTTGAGTTTAAGAGTCTGATAGCTTGGGGGAATCTCTTTCCAGAAGGCAGCAGGGTGAACAGGCTGTGACTGGGGCAGGTACTGTCCTTTAATATCCTTTTGGCTGTGCGTAGGCACCTCACCGATATCACTGATGCTCAGGAGATGTGTACCAATGATCTTATGAGCAGTTTTAATCCCCAATTGCAGAGCCCTCCTGTCCTGGGCTGTGCACATCCCATGCCAGTTTGTGATGTTTTCAATCAGGATTCTTTCTATTGCTCCTCTGTAAAACAACATTTTCTCCAATCTAAACTAGATCATGTCAGCCATGCAAGAAAGCAGAGTAATGAATGTAAATCCGTAACATTGTGAAATGTTGTCTGTGTTTGCTCATTGTGAGTTTTGCTGTGACACTTTTGTCACCTGGCAACATCATACAGTGTGTACTGCTCTGTCTCAATGTGCTGTTCAGTCTCAGTATCTCAGTGTCACAAAGACTACATAGTCAAATAGTCTACAGTCTTCAAGCAACCAGCAATTTGGTAATTAAGTACAGGGGCAGGCAAATATGCGTCTTTGTGCCCAAATGACTGAGAAGCACACACATGAGGAGATTGTGTGATTTTCCTGTTGAAGTTGGCTGTTGAAAGAATCCAAAAGTCTCTGCACTCTTGGATATATGACCAGTGCTACGAAGGAAAGAAATGCATGATTTGAATAAAAATGACAAAACTTCCACACACTAATATTATATTTATTCATTTGCAACTTTTTGCTCATATACCTGATGTAGGTCAAACAGACTGAAACGTCTTCAGTGAATAAATATTCTAGATTTAATGCTGTGACCCTCCAGAAACAGGACGGCCTCTTGCCGCTGGGTTCAGAACTAATACAGCACTAACTAACAAACCTGTCAGTACAGTTTAGCTCATCATTGTCCCACAAGAGCAAATGCCGCAAGAGAGCATTAAAACATATACGCAATTTAAAAAAAACACAATGACATAATGGAAAACATAAAAAGAAGTGGTGCTTTACACATGATACAGAAGACAATAACATTTTTGAGTCTGCTTACTGCTTTTATGTTATTGTGTTTCTGTTGTTTGCTCTGATATTTTCCCTTTTTGTGAACAGAGACGGCCTGCTGTTTGAACTTGAAAATGGAAAACCCAAGTTGATTTTACTCACTCATGGTGAGACATTTTGGCTCCTATTTTCTGTAGTTTCCAGGGGAAATTCACACACACTTTTCTTTTCTCATTAGGTTCCTACTATTAAATATGATTAGTTTAGTTTTGCTAATTGTTTCAGACACATTTTTATTATGTAAGATACCTACTGCTACTGGAAAAATAGCTTTTATTTAAGTAGGATTGTGTGTTTTGTTTTTTAAATTAATAAGTAATACAGTAGTTTCCATTTCCTTTTGATAACATTCATCCCTTATATCCATGCGTGTCATTAAAAAGCACTGTAAAACTGTTAATAAATGTAAAATGTCAACATTTGAGTCATTTAAATGGTTGGTATGCACATTCAGACTTCAGTATTGGTATCAGATGAAGTAATTGTTTCTGGTTACAGAAAATGATTGTTACGTTTTAAAAAAAAAGAAAAAAAAAAGGTCTGTCTCTGTAGGGATCCTTTCCACAGTCAGACACTTGTAATGACAATCTGAGCATGTCAGTGGCAAAAACAAGCACTTTAGTGGACATACTTTGGTGGGTTGCAGTGTTGGGTTGCAAGGATTAAGTTGTAGCCCTATTGTGCTGCTGCTGACTGCAGAGCGCTCAATACTGGACCAATTTCATAAAATGTTGTCCCACTTAGTCACATTAACACAAAAAAAGGGAAAATAAGGTCCAGGTCGAAAAAATATCCGAAATTGCCCATTACGTGTTTTTTGCATTGTCATCTTTTAGTCTATGTGGTGTAATATTCATGTCTTTCTTCCACTGCAGCGATTGACAAGAATCCAGCAAAGGTAGGAATGATTCTTACAGCTTGTCCATTACATTTCAACATATAAGCACACATGGGTGTCGACATACATTTGCAGTATATAGCACAGGTTATTATTATGGTATTATCTTTTATAGTTTTGTTTGATTTGATCTAACTTTATCCAGCAGCTGTCCTACAGGCCCAGAGCGGCTAACATCCTGAGCTCCCGGCAGCCGTCCTGTGTGGAGGAGGTGCAGGGAGAGGAGCGTCCAGCCCGGCAGCTGGCAGAGAGGCACAGAGAAAGCAAGAGCAAGGCAGAAGGAGCAGCTGTCTCTTTCACTTCCAACGCCACCACCACCTCTGGGGGAAGGAGCACCACTTTGACGTCACTGAAGACACATGAGCATCACAAAGGGGGTAGCGGCTGTGCAAATGGGGCCAAGGTAAGTGTCTTGCCGCGTCTCAATTATTTGCTTTACTCTTGACCTTTCATCCTCTGACAGCACATTTAACTGCTGTGTGTGTGTGTGTGTGTGCGTGTGTGTGTGCGCGCTCAAGGTGAAGTCAGACAGACACAAACACAACACTAGTGTTGGCTCCCTGAGAGCCAATGGGAAAACTGGACAGCCTCAGAATAGTGGGACCCGAGCTGGCAGAAAGGTGGGACCAGAGGACACGCTGGCCATTGGGGACCCAGGACTGAAGGAGGTGTGTCTGACCAGTAAGCAGCTACAGAAGATCCTCAACACTGTGCAGACCTCCAGCAATGGCCAACACCTACCAGAGGACCACAGGACCCAGGGTAGTTGTAGTGATGGTATTATTAATAGTGATAGTGGCAATCTGCCAAGACAAGGACTACAGCACAGAGTTGAACTGAGATAATGGGCTGGACTTTCTGACCATGTCAATATAATGTACAACTTCATGTCTTTTCTCCGTTAGGAAATACATCAAAATCTGACTCTTCAATGAATGAAGGAGGAGGAGAAAAGAGAAAGGAGGAAGACAGAGGAGGAGGGGAGGAAATTAAGAAGGGAGAAGGAGGAAAAACTGGAACTTATCTGGATAAAGACAACAGGTGAGCAGCTCACATGAACGGTCATTTGTACAAGAGTTCTTTGAGCCTAGAACTTCACTGTGTTATAAACACACACAAAGTGTTTTGTGCTCAGTATGAATTACAGATTATAGATAACCCCTTCACTGTTTCATTGGGGTTCTGGCCTTCAGAAGAACTGTAAGGGGACAAAATAAGTTTAGTTTTCTCTTCAGCCAACTAAAAATTACACTATTCCAACAGTTTTCTGGTTAGGAGATATCTAGTTACATAAATTACCCATATGGTTCTACTGTGATGACATGTAGCATATAAGTGCAGATCAGGTCTGTTACGCTTCCATAGAAATCTGTATTTCTAAAATGTTTTTTAAAGCAGAGTGTTGCTGCTGTTGTTTAGGTCGTCTGGATGTCTGTTCAGCTGGCTTGAGGAGCGACAGTCAGATAGCAGAGCGGCGATCGATGCCAAGAAGACTCAGTGGAGGAGAGAACTAGGTATACTAAAACTCCAGTAATGCGTATTTATATTCATGTTAGTGACAAAGCCACAGAGAATAATCTTTACAAAGTGTTTTAGCCTCTTGCAGCTCATAGTTTTGCTTTTAGAACACATGTACTGTTTAGTTCAGTCTCAGTGTTTAAAAAAACAAACTCTCTTAACTCCACTGTAAGCTACCTGCTCAGCACCAACCAACCAAATGATGGATCAAAAAGTTGGTCAAGTTGGTTGGCCAACATTTGAATCAGAACCTGATAACAGTTGGTGGGTTGTTTGGTTACTGTCAATAAAGCTGATTAAAAATCACAATCCTGATAAAGAAGACTTGAGTTTATGAAAATAAATAACACGTAAAGATGCTCTTTTAACTTGCTTTTACTTATTTAGTCACTAGTCATTATGTAATGTTAAAGAGAGATCAGTATTTCAGGGGCTTTAAATACAGCAACTATTGTGTTAGAGTTAATGCTTTTAAAAGTCTCCAAACCTTCATGCATAAAGATAATCCATACTCCATAATTCATCCATACATTAACCTCAACACAATTTTTGTTATAAATGTATAATCCAACATCCCCATTTTCTCTGGTGGGAAGGAGACGGAATTAGTCAGGGTGGTTGAGCAATATCAGCTACAGATATATAAGCTCACTGCAATCGTTTGTGACACAACTAAATCATTAATCAAAAATGATGACAGAAATAATGGTTGGGTGCAGCACTATAATAAAGTAATTCTGACAAATGGAACAAGTTTTTGCTTGTGTGTTTTGTGTGTGTGTTAGATGAACAAGTGGCACTGAAGCAGCAGCAGCATTCGGCTCCTGGCAGACTCCAGGTACAGCAGATGATTAACCTTTTTGATCTAGAGAATCACTAAGTTGGTTGTTTTTGACACTGTGACTGTAAGTAATTGCTCATGGTGGTAATAGTTGGGTCTTTATAAATAATATTACAAAGAGTACGGTCTGGACCTGCTCTATATGAAAAAGGCAATGAAATAACTTCTGTTATGAATTTGCGCAATATAAACTTTAACTGAATTGTGGGACCAAGATGACTTTGTTTAGCAATCTTTTCCTCATACTGAACTGTGGCGCTGATATTTTTGTTCAGAGAGATTATATTCTTGCTGTCACCTTAATTAAACAAAAATAAAGAAATGCACTTGCATCGAGGCGCAGCAGGCTGTTTATGTGGGAGAAACAATATTGCAGTATTACAAACTCGGGTCAACTCGAGAATACCAGGCTGACTTTTCATCAGATTTGATCCAACACTAACACATTTTCATAAAATATGTCATAATCTTTGTTGATTGGGTGTGTTTGTGTTTCAGGCTGAGGAGGACACAGAAAGTGTGTTATCAGTTCAGAGCTCCGTCAGCCACAGAGAACAGCCTGCAGCCATCAGATCCAGCCTCAGATTTGGGGTAAATCTGAACTGTGGAGTAAATGTCTTTGCTCTGCAGCTTTTGTTTGATTCTCCATCCAGGTGAACACAAAGCTGATCAAGTCAGTACCCCATAAACTAGAACAAGGTTTCACATTTACATGACATTTAAGAAATCAGTTTATTGCCGAAAGCTGACAATAACCAGGTTAACAAAGTGCATGTAAAGGCACTGACACACACACACAGATGAGTAGATGCAGGCTGTTTTTTTTTAGTTTCTGTAAAATCATCTGTACGGTAATATCACACCTAAAATTTGCTAATAAAAACAGTTTGCACACACGTGGCTCATGTAACAAGCAGCACAACAGAACACTGCTATTTTAAGAGATAGCTCTGGTGATGTTATGTTTTTGATATGTTTCTTCATGTCTACAAATCCAATGAAAATACCCAAACCAACAATGAACTGATCCCACTAACAAGTACTGTGTGTAGTGATAATTACCACTTTAAAACCACCCCCCAAAACACATTTTCATGCACAATCAGGGCACGGACAGAGTGTGTGCAGGTAGATGGTTAGACTGGAAGGTAGGCCAGCGAATCATTTCATTCGGACTGAATGGTCCTTCTTTGGAAAAGGTAACTCTCTGCTCTCCCTTTTGTGACATGAAACTCATTTCATCCTGTGGGGATGATTAATTTTACCATTTGGCCTGGTGTTATTTCCACTAGGTATCTGTTTTAAATATTCTTTGACATGCTAAAAGGTAGTCTTTCTTGGGAATGGGTAGTTCCTCCATTCTGTTTAATGTCAGTGTGTTTTATTGCAAAGAAGTGAGAGGAGGTCCTTTGGGCCATAAACCAGAGTGTATCCACCATGAACTCCACAGTATGCCATGAATCTGGGCTGTGCAAGTTTGAGTAATGTTTGTTTAAAAACTACAGTGACCAGCTGTTTTAGGAAATTACTGATTTACATCTTCTGCAGGAACAAATGTGTAAGTAAAACAAGTATTGAGATGACAAACACATTGTTGGCTTTTGCCTTTTCATGGAATTTGACTAAAGTTTGTATTTTGTGTCTATAATCTTACACAAAGTGCTTTAACATAAAAGGTGGTGTTGAATGAACACATCTAACTGTCTCAACAAAAAACAAACATTAAGAGGCTGTGTTGTCTCTACAGGAGGTCACTCCGATGGAGGAGGTGCTGAGTGTCGAGAGGAAAGAGGAGCAGAGGAGACGCTGGCTGGAGGAGCTGGACCGACAGAGAGAGGAGGCGACTGAACGCAGGAGACGAGAGAAGCTGCTGCAGAGCCAGGTACAGCAGAGATGCAGTAGAGACAGGAGCCAGGTACACTAGAGACCAGAGCCAGGTACAGCAGAGATGCAGTAGAGACAGGAGCCAGGTACACTAGAGACCAGAGGCAGGTGCAGGAGAGGCAGGCGCAGAGTTTTTTTCTGTTGACTTTCTCTTTTGAACGTGTCTCTGCAGACTGAGGACCACGAGCTCTGGGCCATACACTTTGACTCACTGCAGAGAAGGCCTCCTGTCCAGACTGTCACACCATCAGCTCCACCTCCAGCCCCGTCTAATGGCTCTGAGCGAGGGGAGTGGGAGCCATCGTCCAGCTTGTCCCTGGTCTGGGAGGCCATGAGCAGCTGTGGAGCAGAGAGTGTTGGGGGAACCAGCGTGGACACAACGAGCGGATACCCGGCCAGAGCCAGGTATGGTGGAGGGGTGAAAGACAAGAAGGAAGGAGGGACAAGTGGACCGATAAATGTATAAACAGCTCTGGGGGGGAAAAAATTATTTACAAATGATTGATCAGTGTTACAGAAATAACATACCAAGACACACGTTTAAAAGAGTTATAGTGTATTTGAAAGTAATAATAAACTTTCAGTGAGCACAACACTTGACATTCTGTTTCTGAGTTGCCTAATACATTGAAGATGTGGGCAGTGAATCCGAGTTTAGTGTTCTTTGTTCTGTGTTTCATTCAGCTATCTGAGGACCATGACCGCCCTGCTGGATCCCGCCCAGATAGAAGAGAGAGAGAGGAGGAGGCTCAAACAGCTGGAGCAGCAGGTAGGAGGAGGTGGAGAGGGGCGAGGAACACAGCGAGGTGGAGAAGTACACTCACTTACTATCTCTCCTCCTCCTGTCTCCTCCCCAAGCGAGCGATCGAGGCCCAGGTGGAGGAGCGTCGGCGTCAGAGGGATCGAGAGGAGGCGAGTAGGAGAGAGGAGGAGGAGGAGGAAGAGAGGAGGGTGGCGCTGGAGAGAGAGATGCTGGAGAGACGATACAAGCTGGACACTCAGAGGGAGAAGCAGAAGGTCACGACACAACACACACACAGAGGCTAAATCTAATTTTGCTGTAGCTGTATCAGTGTTTGACATCTGTGTGCGTGTGCGTGTTGCAGCCGAGCCATCCGGAAGAGCAGCCAAAGAAAGTCGACGACGAAAGACATCCGAAGACATTGGAGCCGAGTGGTGAGCAAAACTCCTACAGTGTCACTCCAATACAGACTCAAACAATTGTACTATCAAATACTGACCCTCCAAAAAACTTACCGCTTAGTATGGTCCAAAGTACCAGTGCAATAATGTATAAATACTCCCTTACAAGTAAAATGTACTGCCTTTAAAATCCTACTTCAGTACATTTACTTTTGATACTTTAAGTAATTTTTGTACTATTCCATTTATTTATGTCAACTGAATGTTTGTCTACGTGTAGCACCTTATCACCAAAGCAAATTCCTTGTATGTGTAAACTTGGCAGTAAAGCTCTTTCTGATTCTGAATTGTCAAACAACAGTATTGCCAAAGCTTAAAATATAATACAAAAGAACAATTAATTACAATAACAGTAAAAGTGTGTGTGTTTGTGTTAAAATAAAATAAAAAATATTTAAAAATAAATAAATAAAATAAAACAGTAAGCGTGTGTGTTGTGAATTCAATTCATATGGTTCATCAAATAAATAAAATATACAAAACGGTAAAAGTGTGTTTAAATTTTTTTTTTAATTAAAAATAAAATAAATAAATGAAACAAACGTGTGTGAGACATAGGTCAGTAGTATGTAGAAGTAATTTTATGTTTTCACTATTAATAAACAAACAAATAATCATTCAATCTTAAAAACAAGCAGGTTGTCTGTAATATGCGCTCCTCTGTGTGTTCAGCAGTTTCCAGACATGGCGAGTGTTCAGAAGAGGAGGTGGTCAGCAGTTCAGCCTCCCTGTACAAAGACACTGCTGTACAAACAGGTAACGCAACTATTACTACTACAGCTACCACTGCTACTACTACTGTTACTGCTAATACTACAAGTACTACAAGTAGGAATTGGTATTGGCTTATTTACATTTTTAAAACTCACTCTGTTGTAGGACAACATGAAGATTTCTGAACTCTTGTGTGAGACAAACTTCAGCTTAGTGTCTCAAAAAGCGAAGCAGTTTAATATTTCATGGCTTAATGTGGATGTGTTGAAAATCTTTGCTTATCTTCTGTGTGTTTGTGTAGAAGAAGCTCCCTCCCTCCAGCTCAAGGCCGACCGAGTTCAGACTCCTCACGTCTCTGCACAGTACCAGCCTCCTCCTTGTCTGTCTGCTGTTCCTCCAAACAGCAGGAACAGAGCGGGGAGAACGGGCAAGGAGAACATCTGTGTGCCAGGAGGAGGAGGAGACCCGTATGAGGCGTTTGCCAGGAGAGAGAGGAGCAAGAGAGACAAGAGGAGGCCTGAGTGGAACACACAGAGGTAGAAACATAAATCTCTCAGGTTTAGATAATCACTGTGTAGTAGAGCCCGATCGATTTGGGATTTCTAAGACTGATTCACATTTTGATATTTTTTAAAACCTGATATTCCAATATACTGGACAATTTTTTTTTATTTCATCTCTTTTCAGAAATGCATAGCATAAACAAAGATTAGCCCTAACATTTGTTATGGGTAGTTATGAGACCAAGATAACATGACATAATGCAGTTTAAAAAAAAAAAAGAAGTACAGTTGATAGCTGTGGTGTGGCAACACTTATTGTCATTTATTGGCTGTTAAACACAGATTTATCTGCCATTGGCTTATTTCAGCCGATAATGTTGGCAACCAAACTATTGGTCAGGCTTTACTGTGAAGTCACCTGTTCTATATTTGGACTCAACGTGGAGAGTTTTAGCTCCACGTGAATATAGACAGACAAAATCCTCCTTTTGAAATAATGGTCTGGTCTTATTACAGCTATGTTCTCGAAAATAACAAGTCACACAAGTTTTGTTCTTCTTTGTGTTTATTAAAAAAGGCAACGTGCAGGTGCTTTACCAGCACCTACTAGACTGAAGTTTGAAGTAGAAGAAGTAGACGGGCAGGAAAAAACCCTGTTTATTAAGTATTTGGTTAAGTGACAACATATTTTACATGATGCTTTCCAAAACAGAT
Organism: Micropterus dolomieu; assembly: GCF_021292245.1. Classification (NCBI taxonomy): domain Eukaryota; kingdom Metazoa; phylum Chordata; class Actinopteri; order Centrarchiformes; family Centrarchidae; genus Micropterus; species Micropterus dolomieu. Next base: position 8,310,361 of record NC_060167.1, on the reverse strand, counting down.
TTACTGGCACTAGTACTGTGAACGTGTAATATACAGTATGTATCAGTAGATAGTGGTGGAAAGCTGAGTTCATTTACTCAAGTACAAATTTGAGGTACTTTTGCTCTACTTACATATTTCCATTTATGCTACTTTATGCTTCTATTCCACTACAGTTCAGAGGCAAATGCTGACAGTTACTGGTTACTTAGCACATTAACATTTTACAAACAAATATGATTATGAAAAATCAAAAACAAGCCACCGCACACTGGAATTACTTTCCTATATTTATTGTGAACGTGTTTCGCCTATGGCTTTTTCAGGTTCACACAGTGACACAGAGAAAAGCACTCACAGGTTCAGTCAAATCAATCAAATAAGTAATCCCAATTTCCATCTTTTCCTATTCCTTTTACACGCTTTCTTAGTGTTATCATTTTTATAAAAACAACATATTACAAAATAATACATAAATACAATTAATATAAAAAATGTAAAACAACATACCTGAGTCACAAGAATAGCATCATTTCACCTGTCCATAAAAAGACTAATAAGAAGCTAGGAACTATTATTAGACACTCGCATCCCTTTCAAGAAACAATTAAGTACCTTAGGACAGATCACCTGTAGTTGCTACCTTTTGTCTTTCTTTGTTCACAATAGATACAGTAAAGTCATTTCAGTGTGTGGTGGCTTGTTTTTGATTTTTCACTGCCAAAACCTGCGACCTACCAGCACCTGACTTTTGTTGCTGTGCATGGGGAATTTCTTGTTTTAAAATACATGATTAGCTTTTCAAATGTGATGCATTGTTATAAACTACCAAAAAGTACACAGAATAAATTGTAAAACTCAGTAAAATAATATAAAAAGGATAACCTCGACCAGCTTCAACAGTAAAAGGCTTGTTCATTGTGGTCATTTTACAAAAAAGGCAAGTGGGTATCATCCAAAGTTAGTCTTTTAATTACAAAACATCTCTTTGTGTTACTATCTCTTCATCACAATTCAACAAAGATTTTATTTATTTAAGACTAAGCTGACTGATGTTTTAAAAATTGTGAAATTATCCTTTATGCACAAATTCATCTCAAGCCCTAATGATCAAAAATATTTAGCCAGACCATCCTCAAAGAGTAGGGGGAATTAAGAGGTAGCCATAATTAATTCATATTAGTCTTTTATTTCAAAAATGGGTTCAAATCTAGTTATTCAACCCTCTTAAATTTAAATGTAGAAATTCAAAATCTCTCACGGCCTCCATATTGTCTCTATAAGAGTCACACAGCCCTGACTCAGAAAGTCAGTATTTACTCTGATCCCGTGTTCGTCCAGGCCCAGCCGTCGGTACGTTCCAGCCTCGGAGCGTTACCCGGCCCCCCTGCAGAGGGACAGACAGGAGAGTCGACTGAAGAGGCAGGCCGAGCTCCTCGCTCTGCAGGAGAGGACCGGTCTGTCCAGGACTGACCCCCCTCCTCCTCCACCTCAGCACCAGGAGCCTCCTCAACTCTCCAATCCCACACAGACCAGAACCAGTCCCACCAGGAAGGTGGGAGGCTTTATTTTTTACCTTCACATTGAATTTTGAAAAGAAACAAACATTGAGTAGTTTTTCCTCTGCTGGCTGATGATTATTTCTGTGTTCGGATGCGTGTTACTGCTCCAGGTGGAGAGTATTTTCAGAGGACACAGCAGCTCTGCAGCCGTCAACACTGAAAGGTGAGCAGCTCTGCCTGCAGTGGTCTTACACTTAAACTCCCGACTGCCCAAAAAACACTTTAAAAAGCCAGAAAACTGACGGAGAAAGAGCCTCTTCCTGAAAATAGCCAGTCTTGTTAATCTCGTTACAGTCAAGCTTCTCTCGAATGAAATAGGCTGAAATCTTCAAAGTAAGCAAAGTTCAGGAGTGGAATTGCATCAACAAACAAGGACCAGTTTTTACCTAAAACATGTTTAAACCATGACGAACTTTATACCTTTTTATAAGAAAAAATGTCTGTAAAACTTTATTTAATAGGTCTGAAAAGTCATAATTAATTATTTCCTAGAACATTTTAGGTATTAATTATTGGGAGACTGAGACAAAGTTCTGAAATAACTGCCCCGTTTTGACTCAGTTACTCAAATCATTCGTCGGAAACTTTGAATTGTTTGCTTGACAGTAGCTGTAGACAAATTTCACATTGTTGTTCAGCTGACCTGCTGTTCACTGGCTGGTAGAGATTCTGTGCAACACTAGCTTCACAATTAATTATAATTTCATCACTGTAAGTATAACACGTGCCTGCTTTACATGTAATTCACATAATTATGAAAAATATACAGACCAGTTAAATTAACTATTGCCAAAATGTGTTCTGTCTTTGCCATCAAAACTTTCTCCACTGACTTCAATGATAACTCGAATTAGAGTACACTTTTCTCTAAAATATATCTTGTGTCACAAGCGAGCACCATTTCATAAATGTGCACAAAGTCTCAAAGGTCTTTACCAGCAGCAAGTTCAAGGTGGTAGAGCCACGTGAGCATTAACAGGCAATAAACAAATGCCTACCAAACTGGGGAGGAAAAAAAAGCTATGAAAACAGAACTTTCCTATAAACATTTGTATTTTTAATAAACACACTAACCAGCAGTTTTAACCCCAGGAAATGTTAGCAGTTAGCAGTGGAAGGTCATTTTCATTTCATTTTTTTCATTTGTTTGACAGGGACAGGGCTCATTAATTAACAGTAAAATAACTGTAAATGAGCCAGAGTTAGCTCAACTATTCTACTCTTGAAGAAGTGACACATTATTACTGTGTAAATAAAAACCTGTCCAGTCAGCAGTTCTGTTTATATGGACGGTGAGGTGGTTTTATGTTCAGTGAGCGAACTCCTTTGTTTTGATGCCTCGTTGTTGTTGTTGTCTCCTGCAGGGGGCGCTCTCCTCCCGTCCCTGCTGTCAGACACAGAGTTCAGGGTCAACAGGCTCCGCCCCCAACCTCCCCTCCTCCCCCAGTCCTGGAGTTCATTCCTTACGTCAGGACTGATGAAGTCTTCAACCTGGATCCACTGGAGCCCGCTGATACCCCCCCACCTCACACGCACACAGGTTAGAGACACACACACACACACACACACAATAATTAAACTCTCTGATGGGAGCTGTATATTATATCTTAACGATAATGCAGGGTTGTACTTGATATTAAGTAAGTTTCCTTTGTGCTGTTCTACTTTGACTCAAGTAAAAGATTGAGTGTTTTTTTTTTTACCTCTGCTATTGAGACAGTCCACAAATAAAGCTGTTAAAGTGGATGAGTTTACAGTCATATAGAGCTGCGACGATTAATTTATAAATCGATTAGTCGATTGACATAAAATGTTCCTTAACAATAAACACGCACGCTGTAGTTTATTTTAACTCTATCTCACTTACACAACAATGCTGCTGGAAAAACTCAGTAGTAAAGAAACGAAACGAATTGTCATTTTTCAAGGAAAAAACCTAAATATTCACAAATATCAGCTTCTCAAATCTGACGATTTATTGCTTTCTTTGTCATATGTGACACTAAATGAAAAATCTTTTAGACTGTTGGTTTGACAAAATAAGCAAATAGAAAACATTAATGTGGCCTCTCAGAAACTGAATGCCCCCCCACAAATGTTTTAACATTTTATAGACTAATGGATTAAACAAGAAACTAATTGGCAGATTTATCAATAATGAAAATAATTGTTAGTTGTAGCCCTACAGACACAAATTCTATATTCCTGAGGAAAACAGCTGTTTTAGGACTTGAAAAAGTGTCTGTGTGACAGTGTATTAGGTTTGTATTCAGACTGATGATCTTTTTTCACTCTCATTGTCACTGAAATTAATCGGCCGAAAATAGCGGTAAAAAAAGCACTTTCAGTGTTCGGCCTAATACGTCAAAAGACCGAATAAATTTTCCAAACAATTACGCTGACATGTCAGCAGTGTGGAAGCATTTTAAAGTGTCCGAGAAATAAGCAAAAATCAACATTTGCAGACACTGTTCTGCTGAACTGTCTCCTAGCAAATCCACTCCATCTGTGGCAGACTTCTTGGAAAAGGCAACAAACGGGCTGACCCGCTTCGAGTGTTTGTGTCACTCGATTGTGAGAAGGCGATTAAGCTAGCCGCACCTAAATTTGGAGTTCACATGTATTCAAACCTTTATGGTAAATCCACTGAAACGGACCAGTGCGAGCTGACAGGCAGGTTAGTGACTTTATCCTGTCATTTTCTCTCTTTACAGAGAGTGTTGCAGAATGAGTCCTACCTGAAGAGAGGCTGTGAAGTCTTCATGTTACACGATACGAGAACCACATACATGTATCATATTGGGTCGGATTTGATGAATTTAGCGTGAGGATACCATAGATTGTATGGAGGATACACATGTGACAACGTCCGGTTTTCAAAATAAGGTGTCTATACAGTATGGAAATAATATTAATTGAATTATATTCTCAGAAAGTATAAAACATATTACATTAAAAGTAAATGGACACATGAGTAAAAAGCACATTTTGACTATTTAATTTATGCAATGGTAAAAAAAAATGGCAAAAATGTGAAAGTACTTTGTGTTTCTTCAAATTTTTTCATTAGCTTCGGCTAAGAATTTTCATTTTGGTGCATCCCTAGTATTTTGTCTGTGCCTCTTTCAGACACAGTTTCAGATCTGTGAAACCTGCAAAAAAGTGCTATTCCACGGCTTTTTCTTTTACATCTAGACCATATTGGACCAGGTGCAGATCAAAAAACACTATCTGTAGATTTATGAAATCTGGACTACATTATCCCAGAAAGGAGTTCCAGATTCATGAAAATGCAAAAAATGCAGATTTCACTGCCTTTTTACACCTAGTAGCCTCGTCATTTGCCACACTGTGGATCATGTCTCCTAGTCACTCCGCAACAGAGGGATTTCATCTTTCAGGATGGACAGCGATGTTATAGATGGCGTAAATACAGAGTAGCTACAAATGGCACCTGTCTCTCACTGGTGACGTGTGCTCTGTGTGTTTTAAGCAAACTATACCTTTTCCCTGTCAGAAGCTCCTCCTCAGAGCTCAGCCTCTCCTCCTTCACATCGAGATCCCCTCCTCCACCCCGAGCTGCTTCGTAACACACACCGACAGCAGGAGATCCTGAGGGGCCTGGCCCAGCTACGGCAGGTAGCACGTGCACACACACGCATGCACGCACACAGTAAAAAGTCAATCGACAACAAATTAATTAATAGATTAACTGGTTAAATCATTCATCAAGCAAAACTTGACCTGAGAACATGATGGGACAATTTTTACTTTTGACATTTTATTTACTTATTGATAAAAGGAAGTGATTATTTGATAGTGAAAATAATTTATACATAAGTTATAGCTCTAAATCTTAACAGTATGGCACAAACAAAACTCATAATAAAACAAAGTTTTCAAAGTTGTTTGGTATAGAAAAGAAAAATACACTTAACTGGAAAAACTAGTATCGATAATAACCATTATTACCAATTTATCAGTAGTATTAATCTTGAGGTTTGACTGTTCCACTTGCAGTACGTAACCTAATGTTAGCACAGTTGTTACTGTGGTTACTGGTTAAGTCTGGCACCAATTTGGTAATACTCTTTCATAGAAATTGGAGGACATATTTAATAAACAATGGTCATTTGGAAGCAGCAGAGCGTGAGAGATCAGAGCCTCACTTCTAGTCGTGAGTATGGGCGAAGATCCAAAGGCACTGGACCCCACATTTCCCATGATGCAGCTGGATGGGTTCTTTCTGAAACCAGGATATGTTTACACATACACGACCATGATCCTCCTCAAACCTGATCATAAACATGATACTTACGTGGATGTAACCGCTGAAACGATTAATTGATTACATTTAAAGGAGACCTATTATACTGCATTTCCAGTACAGAATTGTAGTTCTGTGACTCCTGTATGGCAGCTTTGCATGATTCAAAGTTGAAAAGAAATTATTTTCATCATATATGGCTTTATTTCAGCCTTTGTCTGGAACAAGCTGTAGATGCTCCTGTCTATTTAAGGCCCCCCTCTCAAAGCCCACTGTCTTCTGATTGGCCAAGACCTGAAGCATGTTACCAGGCAGTTGTCGTTGAGCGGTACAGACAGACTGAGCGTTGCTGCCCGGAGCAAATGACCATATATGGAATACCGGGTCTGTCTGGCTCCATATGTCGTAGAAAGGAGCCGTTGGTAGAAAAAGCTGTTGAAAACAAAGCGTTCAGAACAGGAGGAAATCTGAGGTTTTGGCTCACAGGGATTTCTTTTAAATACTTTTATCTCATTATTTGAAGCTTTTGCCATGTTTAATGAACATCCAACATAGGGCTGGACAATAAAAGAATAATTATCAAGTAATAACGATTTGATACTTATCGTGATAATTATTGATATAGAAAGTTATGAAACTTTTTATCATAACATTTTTGGCCATATCGTCCAGCCCTAATCCAACATTGTAGATAAGTCATAAAATGTTGGAAAGCATAATAGCTCTCATTTAAGTCAAACTGGAAAAGGTATAGAAAAAGGATACTAATGTGCATGTAAACAAACTCACTGAGTCCTCACAAGTTTGGATGTACAAACCCAATGTGTGTGTGTTTTCAGGGTTTATTACAGAAGCAGAGGGAGCTGGAGACGGATCTGAATCCTCTACTGAAGCGCCACGACAACTAACGCCGTTGAGTCCAAACAGTGAATTCACGCTGTCTGAAGCAAATCTGCATCTAAATGCAACTACTGACGTGTTCCATTTTAACTGTATGCAATTATTACCGATCCTAAGCACCCGTTTCGCCTCAATGCACCAATCACAGCTAGGCGAGAAATTGGACATCTTTTTAACTCTAACCCCGAATGTCTGGCTGGTGTGGACGCGTCATGTTGTTGTTCATTCGTGGCTGCTGGAGACGAGTTGTCACCTTTTATCTACTACTGTTTGAATGTATATAAATGTGAATATTTAATCTGCAAGGGTCAGCCTTGCGCTCAGCAGCGGAGTTCATAAAGACGCTACTGTTCATTAAAGAGGAACACAAAATCTGTTTACAAGTTGTGGGGAGTACAACTGCTACAATATGTGAAAAAGGTTGTATAAAGCCTTTTACATGTCCGGAGGATGCAGCATGAAGTCTCATAAAAGTTCCTCAAGCGATGTCACTTGAGTCAGCATCGGTTGGAGATGAAATAAATCTGGGCGTGTGGCATTAGAAAGAAGTGACCTGTAGCCCGCCGCTCATCTCTGCATGAGGCAAGTGTCCCGAGGCTACATTAGTTGTTACTAGGATAACACACCTGAATCTCCGTCAGCAGAATGTTGCATTGTGGGTAATATAGGCTTTGACAAGGAATAATGTGTTTGTTTTTTTACTGATGTTACAGTGTGACGCTAAATCGGTGGAGTGCTCTTTTAAAACGCAAAACGACCGAGCTGTGTTGAATAAATAATCATGACACCAGACCAGAGAAGCATTTTGAATTCAACATACTGATAGAAAAATGGTGGTTAAAGGTAAAATTAAGTTTGTGTGAACTTTATTTTTTGTAAAAATGACAGCTTTGCAGGAGACGGAGACAATCAGTCTCTTGCAAAGTCGTCATTTTTGACATTGGGGGATAAGTTTACTATAGCCATCAATTGAGATGGGAGCTAAACAGTACAGACATCATCAGCATTAACAGGAACCAACTTTTGCTTTGCCTTCAATCTGAAGACTTAATTTTTTAAAATCTAGAAACATGTCACATCTGAATTTCTAGGAAAACCTGCAAGTTGCAGGTTCAACATGAGCACTTGACTTAACTTTCACTGTTTCATTACAAACACATCAGTGTTTTCTTTTTAAATCTGCTCTACTTCACATCAACCGCTTCATACAATGAAAAGTCCTTTAAAAAACGCCGCTCATAGTTTCTCTTTCCTGCACCGGGTACCAAGTAAGACAAACATGTTTTCTCGTACCAGCTGATTTTTATATGGGTGAGCAACATTTTATGTGAAGATTGTGTTTTATAATTCTGTTTTTAATGCACTTTCCATAAAAATGACACTGTACAAACAGGTGTTGAGTTTTACCAGCTTATTTTTGGTCTTCTTGGAGGCACAACAGTCCTTTTATTTATTTTTTTTCTGCATCCTTCCTGCAGAGGAGCAGTCTGCTTATCAAATCATGAACATTTTTTTTTTTGTCTTCAGCTTCCTGCTGGACGAGGAGCTCTGTGTTTCCGTTTGTGATTCTGTGTTGTGAATTTTTCAGGTTTTATTGTAATGTATTTTTTTATTGCAAATGTAATAAATAATGTAAAGTGTACTAAAGCCCCCTTTTTTGTTTTTTTTACATCTGCACTTGTTTTTATTTATTTTATTTCAACAACACCCTGAATTTTCCCCCAGCTGACACCAACAGCATGTTATATTTATTCAACCACTGAAGTTTAAAGTGTTTATTTTGAAAATGTGTAAAGCAGAAACATCGGACAAGAAATAGTAATGAAAACAAATCAAAATGATTAAATAACATGATGATAATAAATAAAATAATGATTACAGCCAAAGAATTTTTAAACACTAGTCAATTTGTTTTTACATATTCGAAAAGGAGTGGGAAGAAGAATAAAATTTATTTAATCCCACCTTTGTGGGCTTATAAATCTACCTGCTTTCCAAATTAATATTTACACATCTACTTTGTTTTACCCAAAAGCAATTAAAAATGTACGTCAGTTATTAAAAAAATAAGGAAAGATATAAGACAAGTCTTATGAAGTTGAAGCTGAGCGAAGAATGAGGAGACTGCAGATGGACAAAATACCAAGACCATCATCACTCTTGAGAGTAATGACGGTCTCTTGACTCTTTAAGACAAGATATAAAAATACTCTGCTTTGAATAACTTGTCTAATGAATAGTAGCTTTACAGCTGCCACACTGACTGTTCGTAACATACGTTATTACAAATCTGAGTTTTTTTGCTCATTATAGTCCAATCTGATGTTTAATACATTTGTTTACTTTTTGCATCTCTCTCTCTCTCTCTCTCTCTCTATCTATCTCTCTCTCTCTCTCTCTATCTATCTCTATATCTATCTATCTCTATATATATATATCTATCTATATATATGTGTGCGTGGAGCTGCACACTTTAGTAAGCATATATTAAAAGTAGTATAGCACTGTTTGACAGCAGGATAGTCGTCTATAACCTGCATCACAGGTTTTCATGGATGTTTTTTATATATTTTGGGGTGTTTTGTATAGCTTTTTTTGAGAAGAATGTTTCAAAAGGATTTGAACATCCCCACCACAGAAGAAGGACGGGGTTAGAATAAGGGTCCTTACTCTAAATAACGTGGTGAAGGGTTTAAAGACTTGTTAAAGGGTAATTGCGGGTTATTACAACATGGGTCTTAATTATAATGTTTTGTCCATCCTTTCAATTAGAAATCTGGGATCAGGCTGAATTCACTATTAAGAAGAAGTGCTCACTTTCAGGCTCGATTCTTCTCTGAAACACCTGTTACTGTGAAACAGATGAAGGAAGCAGTGAGTTTTCGACAACAAATTAACACAGCAAAGAGAAACAGTTCAGACAATAGTTCTTTCTAAAATTTCAAAAACACTGGCAGAAGTGGTTGCTGGTGTAAATAATGGCTTCGATCAGTAGAGCTGAAATAATTAGTGGTTTTACAGTAAATTCATCTACAACGTTTTTGATAATCATTCAAGTCATTTTCTAAACAAAAATGCCAAAATGTTTCTGACTCCTCAATTGTTCTTATACCGTAATACTTGTTATTTTAGTCCTGTGTGATAGTAAACTGTTGTTTAGTACTGTTTGATATTGCAATGCACATGTTATTTTATTAGTAAAACAGTTGGATCAATGAGGACAACTGGTAGCTCACCTTGGAGTCTTTACTGCATGTCATCCCTTCTCTATCTCTCCTCTCCTTCGCTGTCCCCCTAAAAAGTATCTTTAAAAAAAAAATCTAATCGATTGAGAAAATCATCAAATCATTAATAAAAATCATCTTTATCTGTGGCCAGATATCTCTATCTGTAAGTGCTTGAATCTTGACTGACCTGTTTTTTACTTCTGAAGACCCCATGTTTGCTTCAGGTGTTTGCAGACACATCCGTAGTACTTATAATACCAGTTTGGTGTTCAAAGCAGACAAGACTGCAACACCCTCATGGTACCATGAAGGTCTTTAGGTAGACCCTCAGTATAGACTCTGAGCCCCAGAAAACAGCATTAAATAACAATGACTCTGATTCATACAAACAAACTATGAAAAATTACTCTTTAGGACCTGAAACATCTAAGAGGGAGCAAATACTTACAATTAAAAAATACTTGTTTGCGTAATTAATTTTGATCACTTTGTAGATCTTATTTTAC
>NC_060167.1:8278282-8299820 GCF_021292245.1 Micropterus dolomieu | reverse complement strand
TCAACAAGGTGCTGAAAGCATTCTTTAGAAATGTTGGCCCATATTGATAGGATAGCATCTTGCAGTTGATGGAGATTTGTGGGATGCACATCCAGGGCGCGAAGCTCCCGTTCCACCACATCCCAAAGATGCTCTATTGGGTTGAGATCTGGTGACTGTGGGGGCCATTTTAGTACAGTGAACTCATCGTCATGTTCAAGAAACCAATTTGAAATGATTTGAGCTTTGTGACATGGTGCATTATCCTGCTGGAAGTAGCCATCAGAGGATGGGTACATGGTGGCCATAAAGGGATGGACATGGTCAGAAACAATGTTCAGGTAGGCCGTGGCATTTAAACGATGCCCAATTGGCACTAAGGGGCCTAAAGTGTGCCAAGAAAACATCCCCCACACCATTACACCACCACCACCAGCCTGAACAGTGGTAACAAGGCATGATGGATCCATGTTCTCATTCTGTTGATGCCAAATTCTGACTCTACCATCTGAATGTCTCAACAGAAATCGAGACTCATCAGACCAGGCAACATTTTTCCAGTCTTCAACTGTCCAATTTTGGTGTGAGCTCTTGCAAATTGTGGCCTCTTTTTCCTATTTGTAGTGGAGATGAGTGGTACCCGGTGGGGTCTTCTGCTGTTGTAGCCCATCCGCCTCAAGGTTGTGCGTGTTGTGGCTTCACAAATGCTTTGCTGCATACCTCGGTTGTAACGGGACTGCCGCATACTGGATGTTTTTCCCTTTTCACACCATTCTTTGTAAACCCTAGAAATGGTTGTGCGTGAAAATCCCAGTAACTGAGCAGATTGTGAAATACTCAGACCGGCCCGTCTGGCACCAACAACCATGCCACGCTCAAAGTTGCTTAAATCACCTTTCTTTCCCATTCTGACATTAAGTTTGGAGTTCAGGAGATTGTCTTGACCAAGACCACACCCCTAAATGCATTGAAGCAACTGCCATGTGATTGGTTGATTAGATAATTGCATTAATGAGAAATTGAACAGGTGGTCCTAATAATCCTTTAGGTGAGTGTAGACTAGGGTAGTCTAGAATGGTGACACCAAAACTTCTGAAAACTGTTGTGTCACCAAAACTGTTCACCAGCAGGTGGCGCTGTAATCAATGTAAGTGTGTTTTGGCCCGAAACTCCCAAAATTCAGAAGTCTGAAAGTGAATGCCTGAAAAGTATTGAAGCTCAAATGCACTGCTCAAGAACCTGGAAGACGAACAGCATTCACTAAAGAGGCTGAGCATGGAAATAGTACATTGTTACAATTGTCAAAGCTGGTATCTGTATGTCAAAAGAAAAAAAATACATAGAAGGTAGTAAATAGGTGAATCATAGCACACATGCTTTAAAAGTGGGACATTTTGATATTTGAATCGTTTCTGCAGCTAAATGGATACAGGAGTAGTAGAAATGGAGTAGAAGGCACACAGCCAGAGGCAGACAGACAGAAAGACAGAAGGCTAAAACAATAGCAATTTTGAAACATTTGAGCACATGGTCAACAGCTGATAGGGCTGGGGCGATTCGTCGACATAATCGATTACGTAAATATGTCAACTCTCATTACGTGCATCAAAGCATCGCTGCATCCGGTGTTAATGGGATTCCTCGGACAAGCTGCAGCTACAAGACCGCGCCTTCGACCGTCTAAAGTTTGGGAGTATTTTAGACAGACACTCAACAACATGCTACTCCGTGAGCTCTGTGAACTGTAAATAGCTTCACTGCAGCACAATTGCTGTCAACGAATACGTGAAGCAGCATGAACCCGTGAAGTGAAAAGTATCCCAGGGCACTTTGTCTAGACGGCAACACCGCAAATCCTGTTTACAATCTGTCTCCACACAAACACAGCACATTATCAGCACGAGTACATGTAGTCCGTTAAAATGTATTTTCTAAGTTTTTCTTCACCGCCTTCATGTTCAAAGTAATTTCTGCCCCACTGCTGTCATGGCATCTAACGTTCAGGCGTTTCATATTTTCTGTTTATTTAACGGCCACATACAAGTTTAATAGTTGAAGGTCGTGTGACCATTTTAAAGTTGAAATGATGTCTATAGCTTAAAGCATGCAGAACTAGTAGCATTTCAAAGTTTATTTTATTTAACCTTTATTTTACCAGGAAAGAAATCCATTGAGATTTTTAATCTCTTTTAAAAGGATGTCCTGGCCAAGATGTGAAACAGCAAACAGCGCAAGGTGTTTGAGGAGGATCTGAAATTTGCAGCAATTATTTCAACTGAAAAAATTAGAGAACGTAATTTCAGGAGAATTTGCAGTGTGAATATGGGTCTGAGATATGTATGGTCTATGATAATATCTTATTTGTTGTTTTAACAATGTGTGATCTGTAGTGTTTCTCGCAGGATTTGTCAAGACTACGGTGGGTGGACCTCGGAGCCTGGGGGTCCGGTTGCATGCACCACTGGAATTTTTTTTTGTCAGTTTTAAAGTTAAATGCATTAATCTGGTGCACTTGGACAGCAAAACAAAGAGGCTAGATTTATGGAAAACTTTGCAGTCATTAACAATTTTGTGCTCTAGTAAACAATGATCAACAACACATTGTAAACCTGTCAAAGGTGATAAAACAGCAAAAAGTCAACAAATTAATGTAATGTTTTTCCAGCAAACCTAAATAGAAGAATAAATAATAATTCCAGATTTTATTGTTTTTTTATTTTTTACTGTTAATGGACACATGTAACATGTTCTATACTTCCTGTGAATATAATCCAATTAATCTTAATTACATACTTTATATACATTGTGTTAACACCTTATTTGTGTATCCTCACGTTAAATTCACCAAGTCAGAGGCAATTTGATAAATTTTATTGTATGTTGTTCTTGTAACACGCATTAAGACTTCACAGCCTCTCTTCAGGTAAGTGTCCTGCAACACATGTCTTGTGTTAAAAGTGAGAAAATGACAGAATAAAGTCGCTAACCCTGCCTTTCAGCTCGCTCTGGTTTGTTTCCGTGCATTTACTGTAAGGGCTCAAATACGTGTGCACTCAAAATGTAGGTGTGGCTAGCTTAATCGCGTTCTCACAAACAAGTGACAATGGACACACTCAAAGCTGTTCAAACCCTTAACGTTACTGTATTTTTCTCGTCGGGAAGTAGAGGCGCAAAACACATTAAAGGGCTTTATTGTTATGAGTGTTTATATATTTTCGGTTCATTTTGAAACTATGGCGGAACAAATTACTGTGGCGGGCCACCATAGTCTCGTTAATTAATGGGAAACACTGATCAGACATTGAGTAGGCTACATCACTCATTTTGCAAAACTATCAAAAACACCTTGTCGCGCATTCACCGCGTCATGCATGCAGTACACATTTGCTACAGTTAAACAAGCAATAGCTGACAAGTTCATGACTGAAGGGTTAATATGCAATTCTGCCGAGGTTGTTGATTTTTGAACTCAACTGCCAAACAAACACACCCCTCCCTTTGGTGCTCCCTCAGAAGCTCCACCCCCAAATGTATGGACACGCATTGTCATAGCAAACAGTACTACTATGCTGAAATATGGCAGAATCCACATTCAAGTCAGCCTCAATAAGATGTCATTGTTTTCTTCAGTATTGTGGAAACACCTCACCAGTGTTAACTGTTGCTGTTGAGGGGGAATTGCTCAGGCTCGCTTGGTGCCACTTTGTGTTACATTTACTGAGCAAGGGCTATGTAGGAAAGAAAAAATTCAAAGCACACACAAAACAGAGAGCTAGGCAGTTAGGAAATATTCACTTAATTTAACAAAAAATATTTTGGATTAGAATCACATAGTATACCTTAAAAAATGACTGAACAAACAGCACCAGGAGACGAAACAAGGACACTACCAGCCTTGCAGTCTAATGTTACGTCATTGGATAGAATTGCTAGACGTGGATCACCCTCACTTGCATAAAGCTGGTTGTTGCCGTTAAAGACCACAAACTAACCACTGCACGGAATTTCAAGAATGAGAAAAGCTTCAGGAGTCAGCTGTCCACGCAAGACCTTAACAACCAAGGTATCAGCACAAAATCCCACTCCGCTTCAAGAACCACTACATTGACGATGACAGAACAGGGTTTGAAATATGCAATGGCCCTATGGCCCATGGACAAGTTGATTGGATATTTGCTGGCCCGTTTGGGACAGTAGACAGTTGCTCTGTCAACATCGCAAGACAGCTGCCTCGCAGGAAAGGAGGGAAGCTGAAATCAGTCTGCATGGCGAGGTGGGGGGGCGTAATGCAAATTCAGGGGTAATTGGCTACTGTAAACGCCAATTAATATCTGCAACAAGTCCCTTCCTGTCTTTGTGTTTTTAAATATGCAGAAGCAAATAGCACTTTCATGGGAAAATCGAACAGCTGTATTCTTCGGTTGTCACCATCAAGGAACTGTATAATCGGAGGGAATCTTCGTCTGGTTCTGGAAGTGTTGAAAGTATTGAAAGTGTTAATTTCTTTGTTTCAATCTGTTCCCCCGAGAGATCTTCCCAGGATGGTTCTGGTCTGGTTATGAGTGTTGGAGCATTTTTCTGCTCTCCTGGTTTGTTCCAGGGAATGGTTGAAGCACTAGACTTCTGTTGTTTCATTCCCATTTTCTTAGCCTTATTTCTTAACCTGCTTTTCTGGGTGTTTTTCTACCTGTGCTTGGTGCGCTGTCCTTATCAGGTAGGGTAGTTATCATGTTCTCAGGTTCGCTTGGACCAGCGAGTTCTGTAATATCTCGGCATAATTTATCAAATACTTCTGGACCTTCCCACTCATCTGGGGCCAGAAGAACAACCTCAGCAGGATCAGGGGGGAGTGCACGGAGAGGTTCTCGGTTCCATAATAGGCTCAGGATAGCACAAAGGTGGCATACCTTTTTTCTGACTTACCTGCCTTTCTGGACCTCTTTCTGGATTCCCCCTGCTCTTTTCTCTCTTTACTAGCTCCGGGCACTTCCCCTTCGCTGATTTAATGGTGGAAGCATGTAAACCATTCCAGTTTGGGATTCTTGAAAGACTCCATATTTTCTTCTGGAAGCCATAGTCCAGCCATAATCATAAAGACTACAGGCAACGTGTAAGTTAAGGCTTATCTAAAAAAAATCTAAGCGAAGCTGAGTATTAGCCAGGCTCTCCTTTGTCTCATGGCAAATACCACTAGAACAATATTTAATAGTGGGCTGTTTACCATTTGCGAAGGGAGGCTCTCAGAGCTCCAGTCCATTTGGGGTCTCCGTCTTGTTTGTTTGGTTGTTAGCCATGTATCATTATGGCTAGCCCCCAAGAAAAGGTATGGGTCTCTACCGGGGTTAGGGGCCAGGTAGGAGGTGTCTTGTTCAAGATTTCTCCCAAGTAAGCATGGTCCCGGAAGTAGGCCCTCCCATTTCGCTGCATCATTTTTGAAAGAGCAATTTTCATTGTTGTGCCACTTCCGATTCCAGCTTTCCTTCACGGAAGCTGTATAGTGAGTAGTTGGCTGTTATTTTTCAGCATGTGACAGATTCAGTGAGACAGCTAAACCAATTATAACAGGTGCTTACGGTCAGATCACCCTGGTTGAAGGTTCAGGTAGTCGGTGCCTCGGGTTTTTCCCCAAAAATCTGGGTGGCCCATGTCTGGGACAAGGACATGTCATACCAACTGGCATAGCTAGTGTAAGCAGTAAGGAAAGGAGGAATCAGGAAACATTTGGAGACTTACTCTATTTTCCCTAATTAGTGCAACAAGGAACCTTTTTACTGGATACACTTCACTTTACACAATGCAATAGTCTTTCATCAGAGCTTAAGTATGTCACAATATGAACTTGTGTTGTACAATTTCCCGATAGAATCTCTGTGTATTCCCAATAGATTCTCAGTCTTTCACAAGTGAGTCTGTGTTTCTACTCAAGAAGGTAAGCAACTAAGCTAAGTGCTAAATAACCTCTTCAAAGAGAGGCATCCGTTCGTCTCCCCTCTGTGTCTAAAAGCCCTGAGCCTTATACCCACGCACATTTTGGTTAGCTAATCTCTGGTGTTCATGTAAGCAAAACATCATGTCTGCATATCTGGCATCTGGTTATTCAAACAGCACAGCTCTTGATATACTAAAAACCAGTTCAAGCTGGTTTGAGCCAGCCAGCGTCTAACACTTCCAGTTTTTCAGGCCAATGGTCAGGCCAGTTGAGCGAAGCAATACATTTCATATGGGGATTCTCTTGTTACACCATGTCAGGGTGAAGTATATTTTCAGTTACTAAATGATGATTACTTGATAGATGAAATACTTGATAGAGCCCGACCAATTTGTCGGACGATATGAGCTAATTGCGGATAAATCGGTATAGCGTTTATAACAGCCAATTTATGACACGGAGAGTCGGACCCATTACTCATGTGATGAGTGTTGCATAGTTTGCACACCAGAGGGCGCTCATCAACTCCCCTGTTTACAACACTATGGCACCACAAAACAATCAGCTGACCAGAGTCTACTGGATTAAGAAAGAGGAACGGAGAGTGGCTGTGTCTACAATGAGTCAGTCATTTGTCACGTTAAATAGATAACTTAAATAATAATTAAAATAGCCCCCATCCCTTCTCCTCTCCTGAAAACATTCATGGCCATACTTGCTAACCCTCCCGTTTTTCATTTCTCTCTCTCGCCTTCCACCAGGGTCACAGTAGTATATTTGATGATACAGTAGTTGAGTGGTGGAGGCTACGCTGTCAACAGACTTAATTGTAGATTTATTTCTGAAACAGAGTGGCAGTTCTAGTGAAAGGTCCTATCATGTCTTCCTAGTTCATCACTTCTCAATATTTTCTAACATCACTTACAACAGCTAACACTGCCTATTGCTCAATTAGATTAGCCACTGTCTAACGTACAATGAGGACCTGCAACTTTGAGATTTCACACTAACTTCTCACATTTAAAAGAGGGGGTAGATGCATTTCTTTGTCTGGGAAGCTTGTTCAGCTTACATTTATTTACATCATCATCATTTAATCATTTCCGACGCACTGACTGTAATTACAGACGAGCAGCTCACAGATATGTTTGGAATACATTAAATACTATAGTTTAACCGGTCATTAACGTTAGCGCTCTTCCAATGATAAACATGGCATTAGCTAGCTTTGTCATGTAGTATTACGCCATTCAACAGCAGCGTTTCCTCTGCGTCATTTATGATACATAAATGGTGGTTGAAAAATTCTTGTAGCTTTGGATAGAATGAAAAGCGTGCTGGGATAAACTAGATGTGAATATGCTATGTTGAAAATAGTCATTGGGGCAGATTATGTGTAAGGTAATAACTACTGCATGACAAAAAAAAAAATATGTAGCCTTTGTAGGAGAGCCCTGTTTATCATTATAATGTAATATAATAATTGTAATGACATGAGTAATTTATGGTATTATTATTATTATTGTTAGTACTAGTAGTAGTAGTATATTAGTATTTTTTTTTTTATTTGTTTGGCACACACAGACTACATACACTATTTCCTTTAACATTCATTAGTAGGCTACTCTGTAGTTTGTAATGATTTTACAACTTTTTTTATAGTTTTGTCTTATTTATTAAAACTTCCAATATATTTTGTTGTACTTTTGTTCAGCATTTTGTTTTCTTGATGAGGTCTCAAGACAACATGTAAGAAATAATCTTTGTTTATGTTATACGTTTCTGAAAAGGAGAAAAAAAATATAATTATAATCGGCCGATATATCGGCATATCCGATTTCAAAATCCGAAAATATCAAAATCTGTATCGGTTGGGCTTTAATACTTGATTTTTAACTATATGTACTTGTAGTCATGCTGCTGTGATGGATGGCAGTTTATTGCTGCCACCACTGTGCATATGTTTGTATGTTTGTACTGGTGGTCTATTTATCAAGACTAAAACCAGCTCAAGGCCAAGGACACTGGCTGAGAAGTTATGTACTTACAGTGCCTCCCACGGTTCCTACTTGAATCAGCACAAACTATTTTTCAGGATGACAAATACACCAACCTGCCCAGGGTCTTGTTCACCAGTTTAAATGTTAGATTCAATCATAAAACAAACTGTAGATAAAAGGCAGTAGTCATTAACCATTTACTAACCTTGAGCTGTCGCCCTCTACAGGACAAACTGTGGTACTGGACGAGGCAGCACTGCGTTTAGCTCCTTTTGAAAATGCAGGTTCTCCTTGTTGATTGGCTTTCCCTCTCCCATCTTTGGTTGAGTCTATCTGGTTACTTGGTCCTGTCACTGCAGCTGTGTTTTGATTGGATGAAGTGGTCGACTTGTCACTATTACAGGGACTCCAGTTTTCCACTCTTATTGGAGTACCATCTCTCTGATCCACACGCTCTGCTCCTCCTCGACTTCCTCCACTCCTCCATCCCTCTGTAGGAGTCTCTGCCCCATCCGCCCTCATCTCCTCCTCCCCCAGTTCCGGCTGTAGTGCTGAGTGAATTAACTCCAAAGTGGCTGCCACTGCTTTACTGCCAGGAGTAAACTGGACCGACTCAGATGGACGTCTTTGACCTAAAAGAGGGGAGGTGGAATGGCTATCTGTACAACTGGTATTGGAAAGGAAGCTTTTGGGGGGGTTGCTGCACAACTTTGCCTGCTGCTGTTGCAGTTCATGCAGCTGTGCCTTGCGCTCAGCCCGTAACTGGGAGATGGCCAGTCGAAGAACCTCAAAGTCTGTGCCTGAATGGTGCAGCACACCTTCCTTACAGGAGGTGTCTGGGACAAGCTGGTCAGAGAGATGGGAGAGAGGGTGGAGGCTGGGGCTGGACTGCTGGAGGAGATGTTGGGGCTGGTCGAGGGAGGAGAGGGGATGGATGTGTTCTGGGAAGATAGAGGGAGAACGTTCAGAGCCCGACAAAGAGTCACTATGACTCAGCTGCCTGCCGAGACCTGAGGACAGAGGACAGCACTGAGAACACAGGGCAAGACAGCAGAATGCAGGGAGAGACAACAGCAGAGCACAGGCAGAGCGACAGCAGATCACAGCAGGAGGATCGAGTCCAGAGGTTCAAAGCCTTTGTTGGCTTCTGACCCCAATTTAACCCTGTCTATTTAAAATAAAGACGTTCATTTTCCATGCATACTTTTAAAATGACTGACTGGGATTTTAATAAAGAGTATTTTCGTCCACACTACACTATGGAGTGTGAAGATTTTACACGTTAAAGTCTGTTTACAGGTCTACAAATTTTTCAATATGTAAAAAAATATATAAAGAAATGGAGCATATACAAAAGGATATACAAAGGGAGCTGTGCAAAAATTGATAAATGTCCTCAAGTGATGTCACTTCAGTCAGCATTGGTTGGGGCTGAAGACCACAAATTTGAAAATGGAAAAATCTGGGGGTGTGGCGTTAGAAAAAGATGAACTCACCAGACCTCTGTAGCTCACTCCTGTGCTTGAGACTGGAGGGTGGAGGCTACATTAGCTGCTACTAGCATAACACACCCAAATCCACACACTGAAGTGTCTGCAGTCGAGTTGCATTATGGGTAATGTAGCCAAAAGGCTTTAACATGGAAGAAGAATGTGTGGTTTACAAAAATAAATCTCTGGGTCTATTGCATTATTTTAATGACGACTGTAAGTCCAACAATGATATACTTTTAAAAGAGCACTCCACTGATTTTAACATTGCACTTATACTCTGGCATTATATGTTGACACTGATGTTCATCTAAACTCAGAATGTAGATGGTTGTGATGGAGCAATACTAACATTTGTTATTAATTTTTCTGACAATATGACAGAACTTGAGTGATTTAACGGTTACAGTAAGAATTATGGTCAGTGAGCCATGCAACATAATTTGAGCCATTTACATTTTAACAGGATTTTTATATTGTCTATTTGCCACAACTGACCTTTGGGAGACAGCATATCACTTATGATTGGCTGTTTATCCTTGATGTCATGGTAACCGACCAGTCTGGGGAAGTCATGTAAAATTCCTTCAATACTGGCCACAATGATGCCACCACTGGAGTATGCAGGGAACTTCTCAAAATGTTGATCTGAGTATAAAAAAACACAACATACTGTAAGTACAGTTCAGGTGGTAAATTAGGTTTTTAAATCCCAGCGGAATGCTGCTCCTGACATGTACATACCAGTCAGAAAGACCGTGTGTCGGTATTGTGTGTATCGGGCCTGAAGCTCCATCAGACAGTCCAGGTTAGGTGAGTGATGGTTCATCATGTCGCAGTGATGATACGGGAGGAACTCAACGATCTGCCTCTTCTGATAGGCTGACAGTACGTCCAGGAGATTGGCAGCCTCTCTCCTGAACCTGACAACCAAGCAAACATAGAGACACACACACGTTAAAAGACCTATTGTCCTATTGTCTGTATTACAAAAACAGTTTCCACTTTCTGCCGCAAGTCAGAGCCCATATGACCAGCAGGATGTAGTAGACATTATGCTAACTGTGCTTCTTCTAACCGTTTGGTAAACAGTAAACTGACCTCGACTAAACGTCACACTCCAACGTCTGAATTGGTTCTTCATATTTTGGGAGATCTTAAGCTCTGCCTATGTTGGGCTGTAACCCACATAACTCACTCAAATCGGTCTACATTGTCCACTGAGGAAAAGAAATGCCATAAATTCATTTGTAAGTCATAAAAAAAAAATCACTTCCTGTAATTTCTCATAATTATGTCAATGTTTTCCTCAGCATTAAAGTAATCCAGTTTAAAGGTGGCCATGCTTATAATGCAAACAAACTTGGCTAATTGACTCTTTTTGGTAAAAAGACTGGGCTCCGATGCAGATAAATGACTGCCTGCATGGCACAAAATCAGTACCTGGACTGTTCTTTTAATTTCTTGTGAGTTTTGCAGTGAATCTTCCACCTCCAGACACTGTCTGGAGAACTGTGCTGTTCCAGGAACATCAGCAGTGCAGCCAGTCGGTCTGCAGAACAATATCTCATTAATTAACATATCACACAATAATACATCATTTTTCACTGTCAAAAGTGAAAAATAAAATATGGAATCTTGAAAACATGATTGCCAATATTATTTGTTAAGTGGAGTTAAACCTACCATGAGTAATGAAGTCTGGATTGAGGACTGACTCATCGGAAACGATGCAGCCTCCAGAAACAAAAAGCTCATTGTAGCTGTTGTTCCTGATGTCGTCCAGTGTATCGATTCCCACAAACACCACTGAGGGGTGTCGCTTCAGAGACACCAGACCTGGGATCTGATGCGTACACAAACACACCTCCAGTTAGTCCTGTTTTAGTTTGGCTATTTATCATCCAGTAAACCACTGTATCCATCATTATAACTATGGCTGATTGTGAATTCCTTCCAGTGGCAGTACACAAAGTCTCCTCACTGCACACAGAATAACATCTTATATGAACAAAGCCTCTTGCATGTAGCCTTGTGTCCCAGCTAATTTGTAACCTTCCGGTGGCCGTGACTTTTGCCCACAGTGGCTAGAAAATTTGACTATCTTCTGAACACATGCAGGAGCCAACAGGAGCACAGCCACAGAGCAAATGAAATCTGAAGGACCAGATTTTACATGCTGCCTGATAAACTAAGTTAACGGGTTCAACAACCTAGCTGAGCTTTTGCTCAAGCCAACTCACTTTACTCACTTATTTGAAGGAAACTATTGCACACCTGGTGAGAAACTGACCTCTTTCACGATTGCGATCGCGTAGTGGATAAGATGCATGCACATGCGACACATGTGAGAGACCTGGGTTTGATTCTCACTGGGACACATCCAGCAATGTGTCCCTGAACAAGATACTTAACCCCTAGTTGACATATAGCAACTGTAAGTCGCTTTCGATAAAAGGGTGACCTAAATGAGTAAATTTAAATAGTAGTAGTTAAGACATGGCTCTCCCATTACAAGATGTAGTCGATTTGCAGGTTCACATGTCTGTGTACAAATCATGCATGTTTGATTACAGGTGGGATTAAAAAAATAAATAAGAGAGAGATAAAGAAAAAAGGGGTGGGAAGGGGCGATCATAAAAGTAAAAGTAATATATTAATTCAAAATAAAGTAACTTTACATGGTCTGTATTTCATAGTGTGTAAAACTCATCAACAGCATGTCAGCTAGTTAGAAAGCCAGTACAAAGATGCACTAAAAAAAGGGGGGTAAGATCGTGTCTTATCAATAGACTCAGAGGGCAAACAAACTGCAGTCCACCTGTCAAGTCAGAGGAAGGTTTAAAAACACCAAACACCACAGAATTTTCTGAACCCTCTGTGATACTGCAAGTACAATACCGAAATATAGATCGACAGAACAGTTAACCTAGACCACTAGGTTACACGCACAAGTGCCAGACACTTCTACCTTGTTTTACAGTCACTAGCAGTAAGGACAAAGAAAAGTACAGAAGTAGATGTAAGTTTTAATTAACTGATTGTTTAGAGGTACCTTGTGTACATGTGCCGCAATGTCTTTGTTCTTAATGATGACCAGCAGTTTGCTGTCAGAGCTTTCTTGGTCCAGAAAGGCCATGGGACTCTGCTCCATGTTACCCTGCTTCAACAGGTGTTCCTACGACATGAGTACACACAAAAAAATTTACTAACTGTAAATAAATTTTTACACCTTATTTTCCAAGAGCTCCAAAACCAGAGGTCAAATGGTCTTCAGTCAGTTTGGTTATTATATTCACTACATTTCTAATGTTTGAATCAGTTAATGTACTTTCATACTTTTGACCAGAATCTTCCAATTTAAGTCATTAATTTTTCACATTCATCGATGATAGACTAACTCGAGAAACTTAAATATTAACATAGATTTGTATGTATTTAGGCATCCATGCTCATCTATTTTCAACAAATTATTCATGCACCATAAACTATGCTGCCCTTGAGGTTACCTTGACGTCTTCATAGACCTGGTCCTCTGGCTCGGTGCTGTGGAGGTAGAACTGCAGAGAGTTTCTCTTGACATCTTTGATGATCTCCACCAGACTGCTGAACACCTCTGGCTGCAGCTGGCTGATCAGGGAGCTCAGGGCTGTGGCCGGGGGAGCCTGACCTATGTTGGGCCTGAGGACAGATGTAGTGGCCAGACTGGATACTGGCTCAGAGGGATGTGATGGTTCTGTCAAGGACTTAGGGACACCGCTGAACCCGGACAAAGTCACCTCATAGTTTGTATCTGCAAGACCTCCCCCACCTTCAACACCAGTGGTACAGTGTACAGTACTGGAAGTGCTGTCATCTTGTGTTTGTCTGTTGTTATGAGCGACTGGTGGTTTCCAGTGGGAGTGTGGGGAATTGTTAGAAGGATGGAGGATGGCAGCATTGGTAGGCTTGTAGACAGAAACAGATGCAGAGGTAGTAACTGATAAAGTGACATTAGAAATTGGGGGATTCCTGTTGTTTGCAGCATCAGGAAACTGTTTGGTGATTATATGTGGCTGCCACACTTCGCCTCCTCTGGAGAGGGCAGGAGTTTGACTGACTGAAAAGCTGTCAGCAGCTGTCAGTTCACCACAGAAACCATCATCATCTCTGCCTGTTTTAGCATTAGCTGCTCGGATGCTAGACACAAAATCACTAACTCTGTTAGCCAACGCAGCATCAGCATTAGTCCGGCTGGTGACAGGCTTGTGGCTTGGCCACCTGTCATCAAACTCTGTTAGCATGCTGTTAATGCTGTCCTTTAGTGAGCTAACGTAGTCCTGGACAGGGGGGCAGGGGTTATAGAAAGACACATACTGTGAAAACTGAGATATGGGAGTGTGTGGGAGTGTGTGTTCAAGTGCTGTGGTTTCTGTGTTTGAAGTGGAGTGTGGGGACTGTGGGAAGCTGTAATGGACGCTCTCCTCCTGCAGGAGATGCTGTATCTCAGAGGAAAAGTCACCCAGATGTTTGTCCACAATGCCATCAATATCTCTGAGCGGACGAGAAGGAGGTGAGGAGATGGACGGAGAAAATAAAAAGCCACCTACATGTTCCTTCACTTCTTCTTGTTGCTCACTAGCTACCCCATGTATCATTTCTACCAACTCCTCCTTTGCTTGCTGACCCTCGTTGGCCTCTTCTTCATCTCGTTTTTGCACTCTCTCAACTGGCTGTGTTTCCTTTTCCTCCTCTACAGGTTCTGCCTTTACCTCCGCCATCTTCCCCTGTGCATGTTCCTTCTCTCGCTCACCGGGTGGTAGTGAGAGGTTTGTCCTACTCTCTGGAGCTGGAGGAAAAGATGGCTGGATGGATGCAGAAATGGATGGCTCTTCATTCTTTTTTTCTTTTCCCTGAGGTTTCTCTTCTCTGTCCTTGGACACTCCTGCAGGAGGCACATTAAGTTAGACTGGAAACACAATAGATGCATATTGAGTACATAAACAGTGTAACAAACACAAGACCTGACTGCTGGGGCCTTATTTATAGTGGAATGCAGATTGTGGTCATGGCTCAATGTGAAGGCTTATTATATGAAGAGTAAAGGGCTTCCCATTAAATACATACAGACACCTGATGAATTAAAGGAACAACCTGAATAAATGAGTGAAGAAACCTAATAAATGCAGATGCGGCATAACAGCTCCCGGGTTAGCGGGACATTGCATTGTGTAGAGTACAAGTCAGTATCAAATTGATTTGGTCTAGAGGACACAATTACTGTATTTTATTTATTGTATTTTTAGTATTTCAAAAAAGTGGATTTAGTGTTAAGTTAATCTTTAGGCAACTTCCTCAGCTATGGACTTCAGTCATCAGATGTCAATTCAACTTGAAATCTATGGAAGATTATGGATTGAGGTAGCAAATGATTTGAAGATTTTATGCCAACAGAGATTTGAAGAGTTTATGCCAATTGAAGCTGTTCTAGAGACACTTAACTAATAGACTTTGGGAACACTACGGTTTGGTGGCATTACAGTCTAAAACTTGAACAGATGCAACAAGTAGCCCCTGAGACCAACTCAGTGTGGCTGACATTACCTGCAAACTCCATGGAGGCTGTGGGGGCTAACTGCTCCTCATTAGCACTACTGTAGTCCTTATTATACGGGTTGAGCGCATTAGGCTCTAGGGACTGGCACTGGGAGAGAGAGGGGGTGTGGGTGAGCTGAGGAGAGGGGCAGAGGGAGGGAGATGGGGGAGGGCTGGGCTGTGGAGATGGGCACTGGGAGGGAGATGGGGGAGGGCTGGGCTGGGGGGGGGGGGGGGGGGAGGGGGGGGGGGGGGCGGGGCTCAGGGGACGGGCATTGAGACGCGGAAGGTGGAGGACTGGGCTCTGGAGACAGGCATTGGGAGGGTGAAGGGGGAAGGCTAGGGTCAGGTGATGGGCATTGTGAGGGTGAGGGAGGAGGACTGGGCTCAGGGGATGGGCACTGGAAGGGGGAGGGAGGAAGGCTATGCTCCGGAGATGGGGTGGGACTCTTCCTGCGAGGTTTGGTTGTTGTGGTGACGCTTGTTGCAGTGGTGCAGTGCTGGAAACGAGGGTCCTGAGGGATGTTTCTGTCTCTCTGAGTGTACCTCTCTGAACACAGACCTGCAGACAGAGTTTACAATAAACTTCAAATTTCATTTTATTCATTTCAGTGACTCTGCAGTCTGGTCAGAACCTAGTGCTTTAAACCAACATTGCATACTAAATTTAACCAAACAGCTAAAATATTTTGTGTATTTCCTATCATACAGTTAACATTGCGATCTTGTTGCCTTAAAGGGATACTATGCAATTCTGCAGAGAGTTTGTTGATAAACAAACTCATGAACGAACATTGTCATGATAACCAGTTTTATTCTGCTGAAATACAGCAGAATCCACAGCATTTGCTGTCCGAGAGCAAGTTAGCCTCACTAAGAGGGCATGTTTTTGCAGTGCTGTAGAAGGTGAGACAACAAGCCTGTCAATATTTAAATATGTACTGAAGCAAAATACTTTCCTAAGCCTAAATCTAAGACACGGAGTCTAGTTTATTTATCAGTAGGATTATCGAGAGGAACTTCAATAGTTACAATTGGTGAACAAACATCAAACATTAAACGACATGTAAGCACACAAATGCAACAACCAAAACAGAACAGAGTAAAAAACTAGCGAGTTATTTGAAATGGTTTATATGAAAATACAGTGACTGATAAGATTTGGGAAGCACAGGAGCGACTGTTTTTCTCCAGGGCCAAAGCCAGTGCTAACCTCCTTCACTTTATTCAACAGTTGGCAGCAACACACGGGAGCACCTCTTTAGTCCTGAGAAGCTGCCGTCTTTATACACCAGCCACTGTAACTTCTACTGTACATTTACTGCTGAATGAGCCTTATTGCTGACCCATTTCTTTCTATTCACCGGGGCTCCGTTCACACACACTATTTCTCGTCTACCAAACACATACTGACCGCTGCGGCAAAGCTAACAAAGCTAACCAGCTAGGATCATCACAAACATGACAACAGACAGACAAGACTGTAATACTGAACCTGTTGTTTATGTGGAACAGCAAAGCTAACATTAGCCTACTCACCTGTCCAGCAGAAACAGAGCAACCTCAGCATCGGTTTTCATTCCTTTAAAATCTTGTAGATTTATCCAGCATTGAAACCCCTCACAGATGTTAACACAGGTATTTCCCTCGCCTGGTCATATAACTTGTTTCACAATTCCTCAGACCTTTCCCTATGTGGCTGTTTTTCAGTCATATTCACAGCTAAAGTCCCGTAATGAGTCCAGCATCTTTGAATGTACCGCTGTTTTTTTACATTCCGTGTCCCACTGCTTCGAGCGCGCCACCTGCTGCTCGCTCTGAGCAGCTTTGTTTGTGCTCAATTTACAGACCCAGGGCTGAGTAGGGAAACCGGATTTTTTTTCAGAGCACACGAAAAACAGAGAGCTACTGAACCATGAGAAAATATTCGCCGCTTACAAAAAGTGTATTGGATAAGAATCACAAAGTATCCCTTTAATCCTGAGCGCTGGGCATAGTAAGAAGCTGCTTTAGAAAAGTGTATAGTGTTAAATGCATATTTGCTGTGTTTTAAAGAAACCAGTGTTCTGTGGCTGCTTTTCGTGGGCTTGGAAACAATGGGTCATTTGCTGTCAGAGTGATCAGAACGGAACCATGCTCCAGAGTTTGAGGAAGAAGTGACTTAATGCTTTACACAACACTGTTTAACTTGGACGGGGAAGAGTGCAATGCACCTGTGTGTTGACTGAGTCTCATCTGTGAAATTCAAAGTAGAATCTTGACTCTCTGCTTATTAAACGATCCTCATTCTAAATGTTTGTTTCACGTAACAGGACGTAGAAAAGCAATAAAATGTTGATCACAAAGGTAGCCAATGTGTGAAAATTTAAAGACTATGTACAGTTGTGATACATGACCAACGCAGGACAAATTAGTGATTGAGGACTTCTATCACCCCCTTGTTTCTTCTTTTTCCTTTGTTTCTCTCTTTTTTCTCTTATGATGTATTTATGTATGGGAAGGATGTAGGCTGCGGTCAATGTTAGCAAATCTGTTTGCTTCCTGATTTATATTGTTGAAATCCAATACAAATATTAGATTACTAACAACAACAACTATTCTGGCATTTTATATAAATGGTATTGTTTTTATGCCCTGATTGGGCATGCAGACAGACACACCTGTAATGGGAATGAGGACCCAAGGGATTTCCCACTCGTCGTCCTCCTCTTCAAATCCTCCTGCTCTCCTCTCCAACCCTCCTCCTCTACCCGCTGCTCCCTGGTGATTCAACTCCCCGCTGTGGGAGCTTGGACTGAATCCCTCCAAACTACTGACGCTGCCCGCTGTCTGCTCCTATAAGAAATGCAATCATTTTATGTATTGCACGATGTCTTACTGCAGCTTGCTACATACACACCCACACCCACACACACCCACACACAGTACGTTAACAAGACAATACAATATTCCCTCTGGGATTAAAAAAAATTGTAATATGAATTAATTAATTAACATTATTAGCTAATTAGCAATTAACTAACCAGCACAGATACCTTAAAATGATATTTGGATTTTTTGAAGTCACTTAAAACAATACCCACATGATAAATGCTTGTTTAGAGTTACAGGTCATTGTAATCATCATTTTATCCAACTCAGACTTCTGAAGCCTCAGAAGAGTCCTCAACGAGGACTGTGTGCTCCATCTCTAACAGTGAAGGTATCCCTTCATGGCCAGTATATTTATTTTTATTTCAGGTTATTGAGCAGTGACAATGCACACTAATGACACATAAAAACATGTATTATGTGCCAGAATTGACCCTTCGCTAAGCCACGCCCCCCTTAGTTACTGTTGTTAAGTCAGACAGAAAACAAGATCTCAGAAAGAAGTTGCAGTTGCATTGTGCATTTGAAGGTTGTTTTCAGGCTGTCAAATAGACTTAAACTGACATGAAAAAAAATAATGATGGAAGCTAATGCCTAGAAAACATCTCCTTTTGCATAGGAGTCAATGGAGTGTAGCCATGAAAGTGTTGGATCTCAGTTATAGGGAGTCCTATACTGCGTTGTAATTGGCCAGCTGCGTATTCGCGGTGTCGCTTAGTGAAGGGTCAATTAGACAAAAGGCTATTTTACATCTGCTGTCAGTAGACTGATGGTAATATATGACATTATATAGGTACTGTATTAAGATAGACTGTTATCTATCCTTTCAGTGTTGATCACGTTAAACCTTTTGGCAAAAAGGAGTTGGTCAGCCATTGTTTTAACCAAAATATTTGGAAAGAACTTTTTGAAAAATGATCTACAGCACTGTGCAAATGTTTTAAGCAGGTGTGGAAAAAATGCTATATAGTAAGAATGCTTTCAAAAATAGATAGATTAGATTTATCAATGAACAAAATGCGTGACCACTTTTTGCAGGGGTGCAAACTCGTCAGGGGTGAAAAAGGTCACAAAGATAGATTGAAGTGAAGACCCTTGTCTCTGGACAATATTTCGAGGCAAATTCAACACCAACTTCAGGTGACTGTACAAAACCACAGGAAACTGTCCTTACTATGCATCTATACAATGTTTTGTGAAAAAGACACCATACAGAAAAAATATCTGCCAGTCACAATTATTTTACCTCCAACTCTTCCTGCTTCCTCAGGTCAATGTCACAGTTGGTGGGCAGACCCAGCTTGGTGGCCAACCTATCAAATGGACAGGATTCCTTCTCTGCCTCCTCTTGCCCTTCACAAGGGCTCTGAATGGCCGTCCCCCTGGCAGCCTGGTTGAGGCCTGTCAGTGAGGAGAGAAACATACACTCATAGGTTACATAATGCTGTTAACATCATGATAACCAATGATTTCATGATGTCCATCGCAAACTGGAATTAGTTGATGTCAATGATGAACTGCAGAAAAGAATGGGTTACTTTGCAGCAACAAAGCAAAAACAGATATTGGCTGACAAAAGGGTTGAAAAGAACAAAGAGAATATAAATAAAAAGTTGAAGGCTCCACATGTGGTATAGTAGTTAGTCTATATTGGTCCAGCAGAAAGTCACCTGTGAGCAGGTTGAGAAGTTTGGCAGCTAGCTCAGATCCATCTTCCCTCAGATCAACATCCTTCAAACCCACTGAGCCAATCACAGATGCAAGAGAGCCAGGAGAGGTAGGGACTTGGTTACCCTCAACTAGGAGCCAAAAGCAGTAAGAAAACATGTCAGTAAGCAACACATCATCCATTGATTGCAAGAGAACAATAAAAAAAAGGTGTGTTAATTTGGACTGGAGAGACGCTTTGACGTAATCACTGTCACTGATTATGGAAATACGTCGATTTGCAGAATGTTTGTTGGCGGCGTGTCACAATTAAGTACTGCGCCCGGTCAAAGCAGGGATCAAGCTGTAGATAAAAAAAACTCACCACAATGATCTAAAGTGTGGGAGTATTTTAGACAGAGACCCAACAACTTGGTGCTCTGTAAGGAACGAACAAAAACATCCCAGATCATTTTGTCAAACTGCACTAAGACAGCACTATGTTTACTTTTTGCTATGTGTCTATTAGTGGTAGCCACTTAAAATTGATTTTCTAAATGTCCATGTTAAAAGTAATTTCTGCACCACTGCTGTCATGATAAACATTACACCATGCATCATCTAACAATGTTATTCGGATATTTTACATTATAACAGCGATATATGAGAGAGAAAACAGCTTAAATTAACATTAGAGACTGCTGTTACAGCCTGTAAATCGTTTGCCCCCCACACTGACGGAAAAATACATTAGCCAGTGATTATCTTACTGCATATTACTCCAGTGATGAAATAAATCCATGTCATAACTTTTAGGTTAACTACTTACTGATTCTTCAGTTCAGGGAAAGGGTTGCTATGACATACAGTGATTAAAATAATCTATAGACAGGGACATTTTTTGTTGCAGAATAATGCCCTACATCACTTACTTTGTTTCTTGTGACATTTGTTTGTTTGTAAGAGGAAATGATTCAATATTTTACTGAAATATTAATGAGACAATTTATGGATATTTATTTTGGGTAAATTAATTGTTATATATAATAAAAGTAATAAAAGTAAGTTTTAGAATAATCTCAATATTAGTCGTTAATTAATCTAAAAAAGAATTGTTAGGTGCAATCCTAATTTGAACGCAAAGCAAAAACTGTAGAGGTAAATGCAACCAAAGTTGATGAGAAGACAAGAGTTGCCCAAACAAAACATTTGCTCTTAGCAGTGCAAATAGTGGCAAGGATGCATTCACATCACTCACATTCACAAGCAGATGCATTTCCTACATCAGCCAGAAAATGAGATGGAGAATAATAATTTCCAATTTCACAAATACATATCCAATTCTGACTCATTGAAAATCAAACAAACCCCTATTTCATTATTAATGGATTAATTATTTGTTCTATAACATTCATCTATTAAATGCCTTTGACAATTTACCACAGCCATCCATCTCTCACCGTATATCTGGGTCAGAGTCAAAGTGAGGTAGTCAAGACAACCTTTTCACCAGCCACTCTCTCCAGATTTTCCTGAGGGATCCCCAAGAGCTAGACACTAGCTAGACACGAGCTAGCCTCTCCAGCATTTTCTGTAACAATTACTTCTAAGTCTGCACATGCACAAATAAATGGTACGGAAATGACAGATAATCTTTTTTAACAACTAAGGTCCACTAACATCACCTGTATCTATGGCTGGCAAAACAAACTCTGAAGCACATTGCAGGCAGGGGAACATAAGCCGCTCGTGCTTCCTCATGCCTCTTGTCTCCTCACCTGGAATCTTGCTGTGTGTTCCGGGTTCCTGTGATGCCTTCAGGAATTTAAGTGTCCTCTCTGCCATCTCCTGTTCTAGTCTCCTCTTCCTCCCTGGTGCCTTCACCCCTCCTCCTCCTCCCTCCCTCTTCACCTCATTCTCTGCATTCCTCTTACATGTCAAAACCAGGTCTATGAGCTGCTGCATCTGAGTGACAAAGAAAACACATTTGAGTTCACTGCAACCTGAAATGCCAAAATGACAAAACAGATAAATCACAAGTGAATTTG
>NC_060167.1:8257761-8278182 GCF_021292245.1 Micropterus dolomieu | reverse complement strand
TGATTTCATGATGTCCATCGCAAACTGGAATTAGTTGATGTCAATGATGAACTGCAGAAAAGAATGGGTTACTTTGCAGCAACAAAGCAAAAACAGATATTGGCTGACAAAAGGGTTGAAAAGAACAAAGAGAATATAAATAAAAAGTTGAAGGCTCCACATGTGGTATAGTAGTTAGTCTATATTGGTCCAGCAGAAAGTCACCTGTGAGCAGGTTGAGAAGTTTGGCAGCTAGCTCAGATCCATCTTCCCTCAGATCAACATCCTTCAAACCCACTGAGCCAATCACAGATGCAAGAGAGCCAGGAGAGGTAGGGACTTGGTTACCCTCAACTAGGAGCCAAAAGCAGTAAGAAAACATGTCAGTAAGCAACACATCATCCATTGATTGCAAGAGAACAATAAAAAAAAGGTGTGTTAATTTGGACTGGAGAGACGCTTTGACGTAATCGCTGTCACTGATTATGGAAATACGTCGATTTGCAGAATGTTTGTTGGCGGCGTGTCACTATTAAGTACTGCGCCCGGTCAAAGCAGGGATCAAGCTGTAGATAAAAAAAAAAAAAAAAAAAAAAAAAAAAAAAAAAAAAAACTCACCACAATGATCTAAAGTGTGGGAGTATTTTAGACAGAGACCCAACAACTTGGTGCTCTGTAAGGAACGAACAAAAACATCCCAGATCATTTTGTCAAACTGCACTAAGACAGCACTATGTTTACTTTTTGCTATGTGTCTATTAGTGGTAGCCACTTAAAATTGATTTTCTAAATGTCCATGTTAAAAGTAATTTCTGCACCACTGCTGTCATGATAAACATTACACCATGCATCATCTAACAATGTTATTCGGATATTTTACATTATAACAGCGATATATGAGAGAGAAAACAGCTTAAATTAACATTAGAGACTGCTGTTACAGCCTGTAAATCGTTTGCCCCCCACACTGACGGAAAAATACATTAGCCAGTGATTATCTTACTGCATATTACTCCAGTGATGAAATAAATCCATGTCATAACTTTTAGGTTAACTACTTACTGATTCTTCAGTTCAGGGAAAGGGTTGCTATGACATACAGTGATTAAAATAATCTATAGACAGGGACATTTTTTGTTGCAGAATAATGCCCTACATCACTTACTTTGTTTCTTGTGACATTTGTTTGTTTGTAAGAGGAAATGATTCAATATTTTACTGAAATATTAATGAGACAATTTATGGATATTTATTTTGGGTAAATTAATTGTTATATATAATAAAAGTAATAAAAGTAAGTTTTAGAATAATCTCAATATTAGTCGTTAATTAATCTAAAAAAGAATTGTTAGGTGCAATCCTAATTTGAACGCAAAGCAAAAACTGTAGAGGTAAATGCAACCAAAGTTGATGAGAAGACAAGAGTTGCCCAAACAAAACATTTGCTCTTAGCAGTGCAAATAGTGGCAAGGATGCATTCACATCACTCACATTCACAAGCAGATGCATTTCCTACATCAGCCAGAAAATGAGATGGAGAATAATAATTTCCAATTTCACAAATACATATCCAATTCTGACTCATTGAAAATCAAACAAACCCCTATTTCATTATTAATGGATTAATTATTTGTTCTATAACATTCATCTATTAAATGCCTTTGACAATTTACCACAGCCATCCATCTCTCACCGTATATCTGGGTCAGAGTCAAAGTGAGGTAGTCAAGACAACCTTTTCACCAGCCACTCTCTCCAGATTTTCCTGAGGGATCCCCAAGAGCTAGACACTAGCTAGACACGAGCTAGCCTCTCCAGCATTTTCTGTAACAATTACTTCTAAGTCTGCACATGCACAAATAAATGGTACGGAAATGACAGATAATCTTTTTTAACAACTAAGGTCCACTAACATCACCTGTATCTATGGCTGGCAAAACAAACTCTGAAGCACATTGCAGGCAGGGGAACATAAGCCGCTCGTGCTTCCTCATGCCTCTTGTCTCCTCACCTGGAATCTTGCTGTGTGTTCCGGGTTCCTGTGATGCCTTCAGGAATTTAAGTGTCCTCTCTGCCATCTCCTGTTCTAGTCTCCTCTTCCTCCCTGGTGCCTTCACCCCTCCTCCTCCTCCCTCCCTCTTCACCTCATTCTCTGCATTCCTCTTACATGTCAAAACCAGGTCTATGAGCTGCTGCATCTGAGTGACAAAGAAAACACATTTGAGTTCACTGCAACCTGAAATGCCAAAATGACAAAACAGATAAATCACAAGTGAATTTGATGCTTCTAAATAGTCTTCCTTACACCATACAGACACCATATTGGAGAAATTGTCTTCCTCCATTCTGTTAAGTTTTCCAGTGTTGTCATGTTTTTTTCTGCTTTCTGTTCAGCTTTCTAATAAAATAACCATGATTAGGTTCGTAGAAACCGAACACCTTTCCTTCTTTGGTATAACGTGCTTAGTTCTAGGGATTGTAGACGGTACAATACAGATCTGGAATAAGAATGGTCTGGATTCAGAATGCAGAAACAACATTTCTCCCGGCATCATCTTTTAAACCTCACAGCCCAATCCCATACTAAACTCCTCCTAATGAGATGGGAAGTTCCTGATTGGGCAGTAATCACATGCAGATCTCTCTGATAGGTGTTATTTAGAGACAGTGATTGTGCGTCATTAAAATTGTGAAGTGAAACATGTGCCTATACTTCTTCTACTTTCCTCTGTAAGGGGGCTCCTGGCTTGGAGATGCTCTCTGCCACTCCCTCACAATAACGGCCCTAGTTATGCATACTTTCTGGCATGTACGGAGCATGATGAACTTCTCCCTCTTTATGTTCTTGTGCATGACTGTGCTCACTTTCTAATCAAAAGTAAAATGTTTTCTTTAATGTATTGATTATAATAAACATTATTTATGATCATGTCATGTCAGTAACACAATTTTTTTGCAACTTCGACCCGAACGCAGTTTTCACCTTCTGAGTGTTGGTCGGCCCATCATTAGTGTTGCTGGTCGCCTCCTTCCCTGTCACATCCCTCTGGCCTCCACATCTCTTCCTGAGCCTAACTTCTTGTGGCTCCTCAGGGCCACAGTGTGCCTCTACCATCTGCCTGGCCCGGGCCACTGACAACAGGTAGAGGGCAGGGCTGTACAGGTAGGACCGCAGATAGCCATCCATATTCACCCGGTGGTGTTTTGGAGCAGGAAACTGCTTTCCTGGCTCATCCAATTTGGATTCGTATTCTCCCATCGGGTACTGTCGAACCTGGAGAGAAAAGACCTAAATATGTACTTATGTATGTTAAGAAAAATTATTCAAGAAACATATATAAACATACATATAGACTAGGGATGACCCCAATAGTCGAAGATTCGATGCTTCGATGGGCGGAGCCTGATTCGGCAATCTCACAGTCGAAGCTTCGCAGCGAAACCAGGATCATGCCATTTTGGCGATATGAGAGTGCCCAACGACCCAATGACATAGAACTACCAGTTTTCTCCCAATAAGGTAATATACAGCCTATTCCAATAGGCATTTCAACATTTAATGCTGTAAATAAACATGTAAAAAGAATAAATAATAAAATAAATGTTGGGTCGTCAGTGCGCATGTGTAGGCGTAGCGTTTATACGGCCTATGGTGTAGCCTAGTGGCAGAAGAGGAACAGACGGTGAAAAGACGGAGCCCCAGCTTCACTGGTGTCACCGTAGATGAACAATTTTATTGTTTTGAAATAGCCGGCTACTTCGGAGCTGCCGTGTGTAACCAACCCCCCGGCTCGCAATTGCCGCGCACAAAAACACACATGATGCAACTATAGGCAGGACTTGACGATTCTGATTCGACTATGTAAATCCTTAGTCGGGGACAGCCCTAATATAGACTGAATACATGGCAAAGTATAAGGAGGCCCATGTCCACAATGCCACCATGCACAAAGCCAGCTCCATAAAAAAAGGGTTTTCCTAGTTTGGTGTGGAAGAACTTGACTGGTCTGGACAGAGCCATGACCTCATCCCCATCCATCAACTTTGTACTTTTGTAATGGACTGGAAGCCTACAGTGAGACTATCCTTATCTCCCAACATCATTGCTGGACCTCACCAATACTCTTGTGACTGAATGGGAGCAAATCCCTGCAGCCACGTTCTCATTCTTTTGAAAAGACTTCCCAGAAGACTGGAGGCTGTTTTAGCAGAAGATTTATTCCCAGGGTTTTAGAATCCCCAGCAAACTATCTTGCTCAAATTTACATTGCATTTTTGGTTGCTAGAATGAAATAGTCATCCCTCATTGTTTACCAATCAATGACTCCGAACCAAGCAGCAACAAAAAAGAAAACACAGAAAATCCAATGAAGGTCATGCCCCAGTACAGGGAAAATATAAAATACAAACAAAAATTTGGAGGTAACAATTTAAAGAGAAGTTGGTCGCACCTTTCCTTCATTCTGGCCGATGAGGTATTCCCGTGCCTGGCGTTCCACACCAGCAGACAGCTCAGGGGGGGGGTTGGCTCGGGCCTTGACCAGGGCATGGTGCAACGCTGGAATGAACTGGTTTAGACGTGGCATCACCATGACATCAGACATCAACGACTGTGAGGCATCATGGGAAGAGGAGGCACACCTTAATGCTACAGGAAGAAATTAAAAAAATCATCAATATTTATATCATTGTGATAATTTTCAAGTCAAAGCTTCAGTTTGTACATAAAGTATTAGTTTATTAGCATTTGCAGTTGATTCCTCTGTGTTTGTTAAAGCTGCACATCAATTTTATTTATATCAAGACACATCACCTGACTATGTGTAATGTATTGCTGACAAACCAACAGAGAATTGTCTAGAGAAAAGTCTACAGCTCCGTGAAGACTTAAAATCCCTTCAAGCTCATTATTTCTTTGGCTCATTATTTCAGGCAACAAAACACTGAACGACAGAGATGATGAATAGTGAATTTAATCCGGATATAAATCATGGTAATTTCCATGCCAATACTATAACAATCATCAGTATAATATAAAACCAATCGCATGGTAATCATCTAGTCTGAAATGCCTTTTCTACCCTGCGCTTAAATATCTGTAGTCTACCTAAAAACTATAATCATTTGACAGTATATTTCGCTAAATTATTCATTCTCAATGATATTACATGCCTTCATCCTCTGTCTCATTTAAGGGTTGTAGATTCCTGCAGAAAGGGCAAAGTAGGAGGCCTACTCTTTGATTTGAAAAGCATTATAACTGGGTGTATTTGTAGACCACTAGGTTCTGCACTTTTATTGATGCCATTTATTATACACTGGAAATTATATGTAAGGAACTTGCGTATGGGTGATTTCAACATTTATCTTGTTTCAGTTCCCATCTACGGTTGATTTTCTTAATTTACTTAATTCAACTGACTTTAATCCAGTGAGTTATAAACCGACCAGAATATCAAGTTCATCAGCTACACTTATTAAAAACATCTTAATCAATTGTAAAAATACTTTAGGATTAAAGATGATTTTGCTGATCATTTTCCTGTATTTCAATTAATTCATACCAAAGGAAATATGTATATCAAATGTAGCCTACATAGCCTACACCTGTTCAGAAAATATTCATTGTTGCCCATCGGTAAATTTTATTTAGACATATATATTATAATACATACATATTCAACTACAGGGTACATTTTTTCCCCATTTGCCTTAT
Source organism: Micropterus dolomieu (assembly GCF_021292245.1). Classification (NCBI taxonomy): domain Eukaryota; kingdom Metazoa; phylum Chordata; class Actinopteri; order Centrarchiformes; family Centrarchidae; genus Micropterus; species Micropterus dolomieu. Next base: position 8,272,487 of record NC_060167.1, on the reverse strand, counting down.
TGTTATCCATAAATTCAATTTTTATTTTTTATTAAAAAGGTAGAGGTCCACAGTTGTTTTTTTCCAGCTTTTAGGTTACAGTTAAAGTTCTTATTTCATCCTGAACCTTGTAGTAAGATGCTTCCGTTAGTGTACCTGTATCTATTTATTCTTGGGGGTTTTCCCTTTCTTTTCCTACTGTTTATGTTCGCTGCACAGCAATTAAAACAGTCTTTCCATTTTCATGTATTTATATTTTCATTATTGTGTAAATAAAGTAAACCAAACTAAATTACTCACAGGGCATGGCCACATCTCTGGACTCTGGGAAGACAAACAAGGCCTGAAGACACCTCTTCCAGTTCTCTCCTCTCTCTGAAAATACAAAAACATGGCTTCCCTAACTTGAAGTCGTAATGTAACATTTATTCCACATGAGAAAAAAAATAAAATCTTTGAAGAGAGTACTGTCCCAAAATATGAAATTAAGGATTAACAATACACTACAAGACTAGTGAGGAATAAGTCACTCCATAAAAGAAAAACTCTTTGCTTTTATGGTGTGACTTTTTCTGCAATGTCTAATTAAACCTCTGATACCAATGAGAGGTTAAATTAGACTCACCGCTGTGCCCTATTTTTCAATAACTTTGGCATGTCAAACATTACCCTCTATATAAATTACAAGTACACCCCAGGTGCCCCATGCCATACCAGTGGGTGTGGCCATCTGAACACTGGATAGCAGGAAGAGAAAGCCTCTATCTGTAAGTAGAGTCACCAAAACCTGTAGGGAGAACAGACAACTGTCATTCAACAGTTACTCCCCAATATCCCTTGTGTCTCGTCTTCCTTGCGTTTCTTTTTTCCTCTTTCCCTTTTCCTTCCTTCATTCTTTTTTCTCCTCCTACAGTTTATTGTTCACCTGCTGCTTCTGCTGTTACAGCTTAGCAAGCAGCACTAGCTTTTAATTGTCACTCACACATTCTCTAGAAACTTTTGTTGACTAAGCACTTTTCTACTTAGTCTTATTTTTGAGAAACCTGCTGCTCTCAATTTCAATTTTTAACACCAATACGGTTTTCATTTGCTTTATTTTTCCAGGCTCTTCTACTTTGCTGTTTTTTAAATCACTGTTAGTGAACTCACAAAAACAGTTTGTGTTAAAAAGAGAAAATGACATCATGACATTGTTGTTGTATTGATGGAATTACTTCAGTTGAAATGTATATAATGACAAATTAATCAAACTACCAGTTAAACATGGAGACAGGATTGAGATTGCATTAATCAGGGAACAGGAGAAATTAAGAATAAAGCCCTGTGATATAAGTTTGTTTCAAATAAAGACATGGTTGTAATTTACAATATTTAGGAAAGCAAAACCCACCACTCTCTTTATCTCCAGTTCGTGCAGCAGTCTTGTCACATTGGTCGTAGACCGACTTCTGTCAGTTACCTCCAAAAGACTGCAGCAATGGCCGTTCTTTACAACTACACACACAGAAACACAGTTTCTGTTTTAGTTTGATATTTACACAATACAACAGTGCTACAACAATACAAGCGGCAAATCAACGTATACTCTTCTTTCCCACCAACAAGGATTTATAGCACCCTGTTATGGTGTAAAAGCTGATACGACCCATTTAAAGCTTCAAGAAAATCATCAACTTTGAAGAAACTAAATCACACTTATTTGTAAGTAAGTCCAAAAGTATCAGCATTCAAAATCAGCTGCATTGTGTGTAATGTACCATCACTGTGAGGTTCATTTGATTTCACCTTCTTGGTTGTTGTTGTACAGGTTGTAGGACAACAGGTCAGAGGGAAGAAGCGTGGTCACCTGTTCAAGCCTCATCAACCAACCAATTTCCAACTTCTCTGGTCTGAAGGAGACACGAGGTGAGATACACAAAGAACAAATAATTTTAAAATTTGAGGATTTCCTTGTTTAACTCAGGATAAAACAGGTTTCTGTGTTAAAGAAACTAATTACTAACTTCTAGTTGGTTCTTGTTACAGTTAGTTTAGCTCTCTTTCATCAAGAAATCAGTGGAGGTTGGTGTTGGTCAAACCTACACATCTATCCAAGTTCTAACTGTTAGAGTCCAGGCACTAACTACTTCCTGTTACACCAATAAAATCTGCTGCTAATGGTGCCAACACAGAGCCTCTTCAAGGTTTTCCCTGTATATTTAAAATCTAAGCTGGGCAGATAAGTTGAAAGGCAAAGCCAAGCTGTCTTGAGAAGCACCCAGGGTTGGCCAGAGTAGAAAATGACCAAATGAGCTTGATCCCAAGATCCTGCAGCTGCTTCAAAATAAAACCCTCTGATAAAGAAGATTGATAATGTAATTCAGTAGATATTTCCTGAGCTAAATAAAGGAAATTGGACTTACTGTTGGCTAACACATTGTCTCTAATTTCTGATTATGCACCAAGTGAGACAAATCACATCCCATTCCTACATCTGTACCGGACATTTTTTTTTTTTTTTAGGTCCTGTTATGTGACTCTATGTAATGAAGCAAACAGGAACCTTTTCGAAGTGTTGAACAGTCAAGATAAGTCAATTCAGTACTCACAGTCTGTGTGGCAGGAAGGGAGGCGAGAAGGAGCGAAGGCAGATCTGGAAGAGAACCTGGTCACCTTTCACCAAATCTCCAGTCCACACTGTGAACTGAGGACGCTCTGAAAAAGCAACACACAATGTGTATATAGATATATATATATTTAAATATATAAGAGAGAGTAGAGAGAGAGAGAGATCATTGGGGTCAGTTTCAGGGAATAACGGAAAAAGTGGACCAGTGCTCACCTTTACTCCCCTCTGCTGACTGACTGTTTGACCTGCCCATCAAACACAGCACACAAAACATGTCCATTCACATATTAGTGCTGAGGTCAAGATTGTAACTTATGCAGCATCCAGTGTGCCCACCAGCTTCAAATTAAGTGACAGAACTTAACTGAAAACTGTCTATGTTTCCATTTATATGTAGAAACATACATAGACAGCAACACTATCCTATCCTAAGACTTTAAGGTAATTTTAATGTTAATTAAGAGTTTTATAAACAAAAATGCATGACTTTAATCTCATTTTAACAATTTTCAGGAGTTTACAGACACCATGTTCCATTTTAACTTTCATCCAGACCTAATTTTAATTTTCAAGATCTCCATACCTGATGGGAGCCAGAGGTTTGCTGGGAAGTGAAGAGTCTTTCCCTTTAAACTGGAAGGACACGACGGCATACGGACAAACCTGGCGAGGCCGCTCCCGCAGCTCATCAAATGAATACTCGTAGAAGTATTGCTGAAATAAACAGAACAGTAGTGTTCAAAGCAATGCTTTATTTATTTAAAGGACAACTAAACTTGAAAACATAGAAATATTTTTAACAAAACAAACTTAACTTTCTCTAGGCACTTAAAGCCCTCACGGATCAAGTCAACCGACCACCAGGAATATCATGATGTGACAAGTTAACAAGTCTAACTCCCTGATGCATACATCTGAGTTCTAAGATTTTAAATATGATTTTAGTTTGGCATTAAAAAACAGTGTTGTTTCTGCCATAACTTGACCCAAATATGAATCTTACAAACAGAGCCTGATAACAACAACAGAAAAAGTCATGCTGATCACTAAAACATCTTAAACCATTTAAATAATGTTTTTCACTGTACAGCAGATAAAATGTTATATACCGCTGTGGCCAATGTGTAATAATATCCAGAGATAACTGGTCCATTTCTATGTACTTATTAATCGTTTTTAGCAAAGATGTTTTTCCCAATGTATTTACCTGTGTGAGTTCGAAGGCACGGTAGGAGGTGAGCGAAGTGACTTTGCTGGCGTTCTTAGAGATGTGGCTGTCAAAGCGAGGGGTTGGATCTAGAAGGTTCTTCATGTTTTCATAGATGCTCTTCACTTTTCCCTGAAAACAAACATAGATACAACTCTACTGTCAGAATATGATTATTACAATTTCTATCACTACATACTATGTCCAGATTTATTACAGAAGTTGGCAGAGGATTTTGGTGGCTTTTGGTGGTTGACAATAAAACTGGAGTGGAACAACTCAGTGTGGCAGAAAGGTACTCTTAGGATGTGTATTCACCAAGTGATAACTAACACCACCATCAACAACAGTGGTGCGCCAATACAAAACTGGGCTTCCAGTTTGTCAAGGACATGAAACAGTTAAATTAATTCTTGCTTTACTACTTCTGACTACTCTCTGTAAATAGAGCTATATTTCTAAATATCTACAGGTCCCCTAAATACTGTGGAGTCTGTTTTAATTGGATGGATCTTTTTTTAAATCAGCACCCATACCCATTTCTGTCTTGTAGAGATTTATTAATGGTTAAAACCTGTTTTCTAGCTGTAATGGCAAGGGTGACTATAGTCTTTGACCTTTGGATATCCGTCAGATGTTGGCTGACATAAAGCTGTAAATATGTTCCTCCATGAGAGAACGATCTTAAATCTATTTTTAGGTTTTGCACCCAGCGAGTCTAGGGTCAGTTATGGTGTCACTTAGAGTTTGTTCATTTAAATTGTGTCATGTTCAGTTCTGCTGAGCTAACTCACCAGAAGGCCACATGGGGAGATTTGTGACAGTGCAAGTATCTTTGTTTCGAGTACGGTAATCTTCTGTAGGAATTTATGGCAATTTGTGCACTTCGATGAGCTCAGAGGCATGGTGCTGTCCATGGCACTGCTGTCAGTAGACTAGTATGTTGCGGTTTGGGAACTGAAGGCAGTTGCAAGATGATGAACGAAACCCAGAGTTTCGGGCATAAATCATTCTCCTAATGAAAGTTTAAACTCAAATAAATATCCTCACGGTCATAGTTGTGAGAGGGAACCACATGATAAGCCTGTGGTTAAAAAAGTAGCAAAAATAATAAATGAAAACAAAGCAAAAAGTAAGAGAGGAGAGCTGACCGAGGCAGTGATGAGGATCACTACCAGCCAGATGATTTACCTTCATCACTTTGAAGATGAGGATCTCCCCCGTGGCTCCAGGGGTTATGGGGTTAATTTGGAGCAAGTCTGAGTACCTGGACAGATATACTCCTAGGGACACACACAGAAAGTTCATTAAAAGTAAGATCACAGGTATTGTGTATGTTCTTTTCATTTAACACTAATTTTGTGAGCAAGTAGGCGGCTGATTCAACAAAGTAGGTAGATTTTAGTGAACTTGCACATCCAGTGCTACATATCTTTGGTCACAGATCAGACAAAATATCGGCACACTGTACTGATAGCGCCCTAAAATAATATTAATATTATATGTACTGATAGCAGCAATTTTCTGGGATCAGTAGAGTTTGTAGATCTTTTCTTTTTGCAGATATACCGGGAGCTGCTTGTCTCACCAGTTAACCAGTAAACCAAGATTAAATGTGTTGTTGTAAAGAAACTGGTAAATCTGACAGAGCCTTTAGGAAGTCAGGTGAGTAGTATAAAGAGTCACACATAAGGAGGAGGTTGTGGTGGATGAATGGGTCAAATACAGGACCTTCATATATATAGATATATAGATAGAGAGATATATAGATAGAGAGAGAGAGAGAGAGAGATTAAAATTAGGTTTAGGCAATAATAATACTTGGTAAGGTTTAGGAAAAGATAAGCCAATACTGACTTTTGGTTTCACACAGACATTGACACAAAGTCTTGAGCCAATCTAGGGTTACCATCTACACACGACCCTTTTGTAACAAGCACCTGTGACACATTCAGCAGTTTGTTTTGTTATTTTGTATTCATCAGCATGTCTCTGTTCACTCCTACCTTTATTGGGGTGTCCCAGCACTGTGAGCCAGCTCTGACCCACAGTCAGCCCCTTCTCACAGAGACAGAGCACCTACATCGGACAAATAATTCAGAAAATTGATCAATTAGTGTAGATTTAATAAAATATCTATCTTAAAGAATAAGGCTAATTCACTATTATCAATTGACCAACTGATCCGAGTCCAAGTCTTAATTGTTCATTACAATGGCAGTCCTTTGTCTTTTTCCAGAAAAAAATCCAGTCATTCTGTCCTCAAAAATCTGTGATATTGTCACATTTAACAAAGTCACATCTAAGCCAGACTTCATTTAAATAGATCAACTGGTACAAAATACCTATGGATTAGGATAAATGCCAATCAAAAACAAAAAAGTATTGGGACAGTTACTGCCTGTATTGTGCGCATCGAATTATCTCTTCCTGCCCTGTTGGACACCAACACAGCTCAGTGTTAATCTCACCTTCTCACTATCAGCCAACAGGAAACAGTAGCTCTCCTCCAGCTCCTTGTCTGTCCTCCCGTCTGCCTTCATCTCCCTCCTCTTATCCACAAACTGAAACAAACACAATCAATCCATGAACAATTAAGAAGCTCAGCTGGTCATCCTATACATGGCTCCTCTGTAAACAATTACAGCATATCCCAGTTTGTCTGAATGGCCTTTTCTAGATTCTTTGGTTGAAGACAAATCTGGCCACATTAGCAAAACACAATCATTTATCAGAAGATTTTGAAATATAACACAAACACATTATGCAATTGTGATTGGTACTCAAATGATGGGTGAACATATCAACTCAGTGATTTTCCAAAACTTTATGGCATTTCACGTATAGGTAGCGCTAAAGCAACAGGACACATTTAAATGGCAATGCCCCTCCACCTGTCCCTTACTCGCCTCTTTCTCTAGCAGCTCACTGTGGACAAGCTGAGGTTTGCAGTAGGTGAAGCAGCTAGCAGAGCCGGTTTCTATGTAGGTGGAGGTCAGGATGGTCATCATGTCTTCATACTCTCTGGACTCAGTGGAGACATACTGTAGTAGACCTGAAAGACACAAAGTTCAAAATGTGTTTACACTCCCTGGACTCTACACACAATACAATACACACACAATATGATCATTAATAGTAGAGCTGCACAATTAATCTAATCGCAATGTCGTCATGTGCGATTACATAACAGCAAAAAGTGTGCGATTTAATAAATGAGAAAAAGTGTATGTGACGCTCTCTTCTCTGTGTGTGCTGCAGTGTGCTCATTATCTCCACCCACAGTGGGCTCTCGCATGTGCCCTTAAAACAGATAAGCCTACGTGCAATAAGAAAAATTATTTATGAGCAGTGTGCGAGTAAGGTAAGACAACAACCTACCGTACTGTGCTTACCACATATACAACATGGCCAAGCATGTGTGGACTATACTAATAGCTTTCACCAATTTTATTTTGATAGAGCAACGCTTCAATCTAACAGAGGCACATCATCATCAATTTGACAATAAAAATAGCTGCTGTGTGCAGATGATGTGAGAAAACCTGTACTTCTGGTTAGTCTTCACTGTAATGAATAGAAGAATATAACTGATCACGTTAACTTGTCCTATATATAACACAAATATCAGAGAAGATCTTGGTACTGCTTGCATACATGGAAACAGTCAAATATTGTACCCAACCTTAAAGAAATCACACCAATAGGTAGGGGTATACACAGTGTCTGTGTCTGATGGTCAACACCAGATCTCAGCCATGCTTATTATGAAGGTAAAGCATCTCCAAGGACTTCAGCTTATCTGTTACCTCTGGGAGTCCAAAGCCTCCCATTGTTAAGCGTGCCACGTCTGTAGGAGTCAGGGATGATTCTCAGGTTAACCATCATGTCATCACATTACACCTATCCATAAATTTCTCCCACCCCATATCTTTTTTTTGATTGTCTACAGATGTTTGTTGGTTTGCGAATACCCGACATCCCAAGACGTGTGGAAACATTGCAGCCATATGAGACTGTTGAACATGATTCGAAAACCATGGGAATTAACCTCCTACCCTAACAGCCTCCAGGCTTCAGGGAAGTCTCTCCCCCAGATTTTGGAACCTGCACAGATTTGCTCCCATTCAGCCACAAGAGCATTAGTCAGAGTCAACACTGATATTAGGTTACAAGGCCTGGCTCATAGTCTGGGTTCCAGTTCATCCCAAAGGGGTTGGATGGGGTTGAGGTTAGGGATGCAGCGATTACCAGATTTCACTAAAATGTCTCTGTTAATTAATCGCAAAGGCTCTGCTACACTGAGTGTTTCTGTTGCAGGGAACTGTTGCAACTTGCACAATATGAAAACAAAAAGTTACACAAGAGGTGCACCGGCTTAAAGTGTCATGCTTGTCAGAGACATGGATGCTACTACTGTACACTGGCTTAACTATGGCAGAGGGAACAATCTGTGAAGCTTTATTTCCACCGAAGAAACGGCAGAAGTCGGCAGTGTGGGAGCATTTCAGGTACACCAAGACTGACCAGGGTTTACTGAAGATGACAAATCACCTGTTCAAAAACTTGCCGTTAAAAGGTTGCTGCTAAAGGAGCAAATTGGATTGCAGCACCTGTGGGTTCACCACCCAAGTTTGCAAGCCCAAGTAAAGGTAATAGATAATAACAGAGATAAATAATGTGGCAAGTTGGTAGGGACTTGAATATAAATTTGTCACTTGCAATTGATTCCATAGCGGCGAGAGTCGAGCTTTCAGTGCAACGTAAACAAACAAAGTAGCATGTAACCTTTCAGACCCACCGCAACGACAGCACTGTTGCGCTATGAAACCCATTATTCTTAATGGCTTGTGCCATGCCAGGGCAGATTGTTGCCGCATCGAGCAACGTGCAGCGCACCATTTGGTGATCTTGTGCGCACACCGCTGTCAAAGTAGTCAAACTTTTGCGCTGAGCAGCTTCCTCACAGCGCACATCTCTTCTTTTCTGAAAGGGCCTTAATGGAAGAACGTAGTCCTCTCAAAACCTTCTGTCACTGAACATTTAACGTTACATCCTGTTGCCTCCTCCTGTCTGTGTTGAGAAAATGTTGCGAGGTGTAAAACACTAACATAACATTATAGATGTAGGACTATACATGTTAATGTAATTAAATATTAAAAATCAACTTAAGTAATTACTAGTGTTGTTAAATTAATTAATGCATAAGAATTGTGATAATCATGAAACTTCCACACCAAATTGGAAAACTATGGAGGTGGCTTTGCGAACGGGGGCATTGTCACATTGAAAAAGTAAATGTCTTTCACCAAACTGTTGACACAAAGTTGAAAGAACACTATTGTCAAAAATATATTCCCTTTACTGGAACAAACAACAACATAATTTTCTCCAAATACAGTATCCACAGCTTGTAAGGAGTTAAATTTGGACACTGACAGAATGCTACTGTCTTTCACCTTTATCCCCAGTGGCCTCCAGGCAAATAAAAATACGTTAACCTGATCTATTTTACCATTTTTGATTTAATGCATTTCAAATGTATCAGAAATCAGAATTAAATTGTGGTCGACAGATAAAGGTTGTTCAATGGCCAATGCCATATTTAGAGAGCATGGCGACAGATGGCTGATATATAATTCCAATATCAAAACAAAGAAAACTAATTTATAATTATATTATTCCATCCGGAGTACAATCTAATATACCGTATCTTAGCCAGTAACACATTGTTTTAGATGGAATTTTTTTTAACTAAAGAAATATTGGGTTTTGCTGTATATTTCAGAATGTGAATGGTGTTTAAGGGGGAGTGGGGTAGTTCATCACGTAAGGTCATTCAGTGGCATCATTCTCTACAGTATAACAACATATTTAACACTAGCCAGTTAAATTTGCTGATGTTTAGGAGAAACGTGTTAAAGAGGTGGTATTATGCTTTTTCGGCTTTTTCTTTCTCCTTTATTGAGTTATATACCTTTTTTGTGCACGTAATAGGTTTGCATCTCCCACAGAAAACTCTGCTCTGAACTGCCTGACAACAGCTCATTTGTAGTCCAGCCGTTTCCCTTTCATCCCTGTGACGGGATAAAAGCAAAATGCACGTCATAACGCTCGCCAAGCAGCTAGGCCGACACACCCTCAAAAACACCGGTGCCTCAAAAACACTGAGCTGCAGTACACACCCCTCCTCTCCCTTCCAAACACCAGCTACCCCTGTCAATGGACAGAAAGTTGTTACTGTGATGTAGACACAGAGCACAGTTATAACTTTACACACAGAGTGAAAAGAGGAGCTGCAGCAATGTGCAGTATGACAAAAATATGGTGTTTTTTGAATATTAAACCATGTAAACGTGTTCTGGTACAACCCCTAAATAATACCAGCTCTTTAACATTTAGAAAAGATGATGATGACTGAGGACATTTAGGGCTCCAGAAACTACGATTTTCCCCACTTTCCCAAAACTCACAAGGGGGGAGCTCATTGTTCTACAGCAACAACACTGAAGTGCAGACATCAGCCAATGTCGAGTATCTCTAAAAGCAAGATGTGCAATAAATGTCCCAATACTGCCAATCCTCTTTCCAGCTTTTAGCACCTTTCAGGTAAGCCTCGCCCACAACCAAACAGATGCCTTGGGCATCTGGGGAACCCAAAAAAATAGTCGTTAGCCCGCCCCAATTATCACAGCCTTTTTTTGTGCCAAACTCTCAGGAGACTAAAGAACCTGCAGTAGCTGCCTACTTTAATGTGGAGGAGAGGGCTCAGCTGGAGCTTCAAACACTGAGAAAGGTGCTGTCGATGTGCAAATACATCCACTGAAATGTGACCAAAATATCTTTCCTTGTCATGGTACAGTGATACAGCAAAATGTAATGTCAGTTCCAAAATATATTCATGTAATTTATTATGCAAACTTTCTTACTATTATGCAATGGTAGGGCTGTGTATCAATTCCTTACCTAAATACCCAGTACAGTACCAAGTAGCATTAAAACATCTCCAGGCAACAGATTCCTGCATTTAATCTTTTTTGTAACCAGATCTGAAAAACTATGTATGGTTGGAAGTATGACGAGATGCAAACAAAATTTTCTAAAGTATCCAATATCAAAGCTTTCACATACTTCATAAGATGTTAAAATATGATTGTGATCTATGTCTACTACATGCTGAAATAAAAGTCTGACACAGCTAATGCAGAAGATTTAATTGTTGTTATAAGGTTTTTTTACTGAATATTAGATGGTGAAGATAGGTCCAGCAGAATCTAGGTAGCCAAAAAACAAACTTTATCCTTTACTTCTGAAGTGACTCAGTCATTACAGAGAAGACAGATTTGTCAGAAGTGAAAAAGTCAAAGACACACCTGCACTAGAAATTAAAATCTGCTGGCTAATATTAGAATTATATTTACATAAAGATGAATAACCAGTTTCTCTGTCAAATCCTGAATTTAATCAAAAACAGGATACTAGTGTGCACTCTTGTTCTTATTTTCCTATTCTTACTATACATTATATTTTTATCCGATTTATCTTATCTGTTGTGTTGTATCCAGAGCTGCCATAACAAGATTATTTCCCCAGTGTGGGATCAAGTTTATCTTATCTTATCATACCTTATCTTATCAGACAGGCTAGCGGTTTCCCTGTTTCCAGTCTAGCTTAGCTAACTATCTCCTGGCTCTAGCTTCATAATTACCATACAGACATGAGAATGGTATAAATTTTCTCATGTAGGCTACCCTCCGCCAGAAAGCGAATAGGCTTGTTTCCCAAAATGTCAAACTGTTCCTTCAAAGGGGTAAAATGCTGGTCCCTATACTTAATAATAGAACTCACTAGCATCATTAAGCTTAAATTTAAATATCCGTGTCTGTCTATCTACTGAGGCCCCACATAAAGCACATTTAATCATCTGCTCATCTGTGTGCAGCTCAGAATTTAGGAACGTACACGTGTGAACTTATCTTTCTACATAGACATCCTATGAATAACAAGGACCATGTCTGATTAAAACCCACAAATGTCAAGCAGACACTCCTATTGTTTGTAACACAGCTAATTTGTTGTCTCCAACTACAAAATGGACACATCCCTATGTTATCATTGGGTTTTTTTCTCAGACAAAGCGCCTACAGAACTACAGAAAACATTATACAGTTGATTTCACTGGCTGAGCAGACATGACTAAAATCAGTGGAGTTCATATCCTGTGTCAATGTCATTTCCCGTTTTCAATGTTTTTTCTCTCTTTCAGATACTGTTTCATGTACACTCACCAAACACTTTATTTAGGTATACCTTGCTAGTATCGGGTTGGACCCCCTTTGTGCATTATGTATTATCCTGCTGGAAGTAGCCATCAGAAAATGGGTACACTGTGGTTATAAAGGGATGGACATGGTCAGCAACAATACTCTGGTACGCTGTTAGTACCAATTAAGCATTGTTTAAACCTAAGGGGCCCAAATTGTGAGAGAAGAAGAAAACTTTCCCCAGACAATTACACCACCAGCCTTAACTGTTGATAAAGGGCAGGATAGATCCATGCTTTCATGTTTTTACACTAAATTCTTACCCTACCATCTGAATTTCGCAGCTGAAATCAAGACTCATCAAAACAGGCAATGCTTTTCCTATCTTCTATTGTTCAATTTTGGTGGGCCTGTGTGAAATGTAGCCTCAGTTTCCTGTTCTTAGCTGAGAGGATTGGCACCCGGTGTGGTCTTCTGCTGCTGTAGCACATCTGCTTCAAGGTTCCACGTGTTGTTGTTCAGAGACGGTTTTCTGCATACCTACCCTTTGCAGCTGGGTGTCCAGGTCAAAGCTGATGGTGAGGAAAAGAGGGAGACGCAGCAGAGGCTCAGGAGAATTCCCCTTACCACAGTCATCCTTGCTAATGTCCAATCACTCCGAAACAAAGTGGACAAGCTTCAGGCAAACGCAGAGTATAGCAGTGCCTTTCTTCTCGCCTTCATAGAAACATGTCTTAAGGAACACGACTTAAGGTCCGATTTGGAGATCAATGGCTTTGGAGCTCTCTACCGTCTGGACAGATACCCTGCAATGACCAGTAAGTTACGTGGTCGGGCCTTGTGTCTGTATGTAAACAAACAAAAATCAAATGGTGCTGTGCTGAGGGCAGACATCTTCTGCTTCATCCCCCAGTTGTCCTATCAGCTGCATAAGGTTCATTGTCTTTGGAAGGACTTAATTTTTCCTGTGCCTGAGATTCTTCAAACACACTCAGTGACTTTAGACCAGTGGTCATCGTGTCTCTCGTCATGAAAATTTCCTCTCCTATTCACTTTCAGGTCAGGCAGAGGTGTGGATAACGCAACAGGGACACTTTTAAACATTGGTTTTTAAACATCTTGAGGGGGCCAAATCCCTTGTCTACTTTTTATTGACTCCTCCTCTGCTTTTAACCGCATCCAGACTAGGGCTGGACAATAAAATAAAAATAATTATCTAATTATTATTATAACAGTGTAACAAATGTTCAATAAATATTCAATAAATGTTTGATTTTATTCACTTGAATCATACACAAATTAGGACTTTTGTTAACTAATATGTTTATTTTGTTGAAGAAAAAAGCTTTTACTTAATTTTACTCATGCATATTTGTTGACAAAGATTTTCTCATAATTGTTTTGAATGTTCTACGTCAGATTTGTTAAGTGATTCACTGTTTGGCATCAAGTGCTGACCATAAAGAAGAGTTTAAACCACAATTAACCATCAGGTTTCCTCAACTTTCACTCAGGAGCAAAAATCAGCCTTTAAACTTTAAAGAAATAACGATTTGATACTTATTGTGATAATTATTGAAATCAAAAAGATATGAAACCTTTTATCATGATAACATTTTTGGCCATATCGTCCAGCCTTATCCATAAGTTTTGTTTTACGGTGGACGGACGGTAACATTATAGAGTTGTGGTTTTCTTTAGCTTGAAATAATCCCATACTTTGGACACTTTCTTTTTTGTCCCTTGCTATTTTCTCTCTCTTCCTCTACTTTGCAAATAGCGCCATCATAATCACGTCGTGTTCACAGCATAAGCACGATGTGTGACAGTAATAAATGTCTGTGCGAAACAGTGTGCTGTACAAAGCATTTTATTAATCGATGAATCGTTTCAGCCCTACTTCAAGGGCTTCTCCCCTCTTATTTGTTTTATACACATTTGAATGCCAAAGCCATCATGTAGCCAGATAATTCTGTTATTGTGTCACTCCTTAGCAGTGACAACTCTGAACCTAGTCCCGTAAAGAATGATTTTATTGATTGGTGTAAATCATCCTTTTTAAACATTAAAAAGCTATCAATCCCATAGTCATCTCCCCTGTTGTAATGGACAATCAGGCAGTTGAACGGGTACAGCAGAACAAATACCTTGCTACTACTCTGATCGACAAACTGTGCTTTGGGTCCCAGGTTGATGCTGTGTGCAAAAACAAAAAGCACATCAGTGCATGCACTTTTTTTGTAAGCTTTGCAGTTTTAATGAAAATGTTTTATTCTTGTTTTATTGGTCTTCTCTGTTATCTGCTGGCACGGGGTCACTTTCCATTAAACAGTAAAATTGCCTGCAAGGTATTGTGAAGGTGTGCAGAAAAATTGCTGGTACACCCCTTGAATGACCTCCATGAGCTGAACAAGGTCAGGTCCTTCAACCAAGCGAAAACAATCTTGGCTGATCTAACCAATGCTTGTAGGGTGAATTCACACTGCTACCATCAGGCAGAACAACTATTATTTGTTGTTGTGTGATTTTTGTTTGTTACTGCTGGCAGTGAACCAAATTGCCCCTTGGGATAATAAAGTTACCTTAAACCTCTATAGTCCCAAAACAGTAGGACAAACTTACAGCTAAACTTATGCTGCGTTCCAGGCAACTCGGAACTGGGAAATTT